>NC_089017.1:42869421-43169421 GCF_963932015.1 Anas acuta | reverse complement strand
AAGGAAGTGTCATAAGGAAAATTACTTGGTGTTTGGGAAAATGTGTGCTTTGTTCTCAAGAGATAAGTGTTGGTTTTTATTTATTTATTTATTTTATTTCCCTGCCTCTCCAGTTGAAGATGAGTGCAGGAAAGGAATATGAAGTGGAACCATAAGCTGTCTTTTTTTTTTTTATGACAAAAATATTAATAGGAGGAATATTGTTCGGTGCTTCTAAATTAGACCTGAAAAGACAAGGTGAAGAAAGAACCAGCTGACTTTAATCCATATCTGGTTTGAGTTTGCATAGGCATAGAAAAGGGATTGTAGAATCTATGTATATAAAGCTAAGGGAGTTTATATTCAACACTCCTGGATTTGAGGAGGAAATCTGTCTGAATTAGCGTCCTGGCCCTTAGGAAAGGGTTGGGCTTCTGAAGCTTTAAAAAAGTGTATGCTGTACATTCTAAAGTATCCCACTTATTCCAATTTATTTAGCAGCTAGTACTTTAAATCTACTTTAAAATCAGTAGATCTGGGTGTAAATTATTGCAAAATATGAGATAATCTGTAGCAGTAGATCTACAAGGCTGCCATTTTACAGGAGGGTGTGTTCAGGACTGACATCCTGTGAAAGGCACAAATATACAGGAATTGCAAACGCGTTTTGTTTTGTTTTGTTTGTTTGTTCTTCACAGTTTGGTGACTCTCAGGCACTTGTCTGTGACACAGGGGGATATGTGCAAAACAAGGAGATACCAAAGTCATGCTTGTAACAGCGTATGACAGCAAATCATACACAGAAGAATCTGAATACCAGTTTTGACTTAAGAGTCATATATCCAGGTTTAGAAAACCTCATGAATATAAACCCTTGCATCAAAAATAAATCATTTCATTCATTTAAATTACCTCCTTGTATAGGAAACATGCACAGTATCTTTCATACCAAATTGCTTTTCTCTTGACTACAGTGACTGCAGCCAGCATCCTTTTCTTACTGTTTAGAAATGCAGAATATGCCTTGCTTTTTATCAAAGTTACATGTTTTTACTCTGTTCAGGTGGTGTGTGCAAAAATTTGTTTCTGTACTGGCATGCAAGAGGATTCGTGGTGGTTGTTGACAATAAAACAAACAATTACGAGAGAAAGTAGTTACTATTAAGTTATGATGAGTGAATTATAAAGTCTTGTTTTTTCAGATGTTGTGATAACCATGTCTTGCAATCTGTTTTGTTAAAGTGAAAACTTTATTTAATAGAAAATTTTGAAAATTATGTATGTCCTGGTTTTAGCTAGGATAGAGTTGGTTTTCCTCCTAGTAGCTGGTAGGGTGCTATGTTTTGGCTTAGGATGAGAAGAGTGCTGATAACATGCTGATGTTTTAATTGTTGCAGAGCAGTGCTTACACCAAGCCAAGGACTTTTCAGCTTCTCACTATCCTGCCAGTGGGCAGGCTGGGGGTGCAGCAGGGGCTGGGAGGGGACAGACTCAGGACAGCTGTCCCAAACTGGCCGAAGGCGTATTCTGTACCATATGGGGTCATGCTGAGCAATACATAGGGTTGGCTAGCTGGGGTGGGGGGGCTGGCTGCTCAGGGATAGTCTGGGCATCAGTCAGCGGGTGGTGAGCAATTGCATTGTGCATCACTTGTATTGTACATATTATTGTTATTATTATTGTTTTCTGTCCTAATAAATCGCCTTTATCTCAACTCACAGGCTTCACTTTCCCGTTTCTCTCCCCCATCCCAGAGAGGGAGGGGGGAGGGTGAGCGAAGGGCTGTGTGATGTTTAGCTGCCCAGGGGTTGTGGTTTAACACAACAGTGTAACAGCCCTAATACTTTTAAGTAACAAAGTACCAGACACTGAGAGACAAACCAACAAGGTAGGCCCAGTGTCAGTCTCATTTTTTTTTTAAACTAATGTCTGTTTGTAGAGCTTTAGGGCTTCAGAGCCAGCTTTTAAGTCTAGTAGTATGCTGTACATTAATTCAGTCTTTAGACTAGTGGAGGACTGGTTAGAGTTAGGTCAGAGGTTGGACTTGGTGATCTCGGAGGTCTCTTCCAACCTAGATAATTCTGTGATTCTGTGAATAGGTCCCAATGTAAATGTACATGTTCTGTTTTTTTGTTCCTTATACATCACATGCTATATGAAGCCTAGAAGAGAGGGATCTGGGGGTCGTGGTAGACAGCAAGTTGAATATGAGCCAGCAGTGTGCCCTGGCAGCCAGGAGGGCCAACCGTGTCCTGGGGTGCATCAAGCACGGCATCGCTAGTAGGTCGAGGGAGGTGATTGTCCCGCTCTACTCTGCACTGGTGCGGCCTCACCTTGAGTAGTGTGTGCAGTTCTGGGCACCACAGTATAAAAAGGACATGAAACTGTTGGAGAGTGTCCAGAGGAGGGCTACGAAGATGGTGAAAGGCCTGGAGGGGAAGACGTACAAGGAACGGCTGAGGGCACTGGGCCTGTTCAGCCTGGAGAAGAGGAGGCTGAGGGGAGACCTCATCGCAGTCTACAACTTCCTCGTAAGGGGGTGTCGAGAGGCAGGAGACCTTTTCTCCATTAACACCAGTGACAGGACCCGTGGGAACGGGGTTAAGCTGAGGCAGGGGAAATTTAGGTTTGACATCAGGAGGGGGTTCTTCACAGAGAGGGTGGTTGCACACTGGAACAGGCTCCCCAGGGAAGTGGTCACTGCACCGAGCCTGTCTGAATTTAAGAAGAGATTGGACTGTGCACTTAGTCACATGGTCTGAACTTTTGGGTAGACCTGTGCGGTGTCAAGAGTTGGACTTGATGATCCTTAAGGGTCCCTTCCAACTCAGGATATTCTATGATTCTATGATTCTTTATTCTTTCTTCGTAATGATCATAAGTGTGTACAAACTCTCACTGGATTTTAATTGCTGGATTTGTAGAGTGTACTTTCTAACAGTTTTTTGCATCAGAAATTTGAACTTGGGTTTTGAATACTTTATGTATAACCATTACAGTTTCTCCATTTCCTTTAATGTGAAAAAATTAGGTACTTTTTTTTTCTGATGTTACTGACCTCTCTACCTTCATTTTCTGTTTCCAACTAAACGTGTTTGATAAAGTGCTAAAGTGCCTTTTTTTTTAAGCCCAGTATGAATTGCAATAAAATGTTGGGATTCAAGTCATACTTACTAATCTATTAGCTACATAAAAGTAATGATCATCTTTGTTTAGTTTCATGTTAAAAAATGAACATCAAAGAAAAGTTTTAGAGAATATGTGAGTTTGGATGAAACTTTATGGAGAGTGAGCGAGACTAAATATCGTGGGATTCCTTCCTCCCTCATTGACAAGTTTTGACCGTTTTAGTTTACGTCTTTTGAGTCATGTTATGGAAGTATTTGTTAAAGCATAGTATGGAATAGTACTGTGCAATAAAATTTCTAGACATTTAAGTGTGGCATTTGGAAAATGAGGTTTACGCAAAGATTCCAGAAGAGATTTTTTGAACACAACACTTAGCTTTTCAACAGCATATAAATTATGTTCAGAAAGTGTGTGAAAATATCCAAATAAGGCAAAAGGCATAAGGGTCAGAGCAATCACTGTAAAACTTGTGTGTTTTTTTTTCTTTTCTTTTTTTTTTTTTTTTTGGTGTGTTTTTGAAGTTAAATAGCCAATCCTTGGCATATAGAAGTGTAGGTGGGAAAATTCTAATGAGTAACAGCAATATGTCTATTTTGCTGGACTTGGCTTTCAAATAAATATTTTCTGTGGTATCATTGTGAAATGCAAGTCAAAACACATGTTGCAAAAACTCTCTAGACTGACAGTGTACAATGTCCAAGCATTTAATAGCCAAATAAAAAAAAGAAAAAAAAGGTTATTTGCATCAATATTTTTACCCTTAAGTCAGATTGAGAAAACCTTGGAGAGTGTAGGTAGTAGTTAAAACAGCATGCATTTCCTCAGAGTAGTGTTAAGGATTGATCTGTGTATACCAGTTGCTTATGTACTTACTGCTTAGCAGATCTCCAAAGGAATGCTGTTTGGACTGCTACTTTGCAAACCGGACTGTTTACGAGAAGTCTTCAGGGAAGTCCTCTCCTATCAGCTTGTCCCATAAATTCGGACATGATATTTTTATGAATTAAGTTGGTTCAAGTAGAACTTCTTCCTTGCTCTAATCCTAATGTAGCTTTAGGAGAACTATTATACTTCTCTTTTGGCAGGTACTACCAGCTCCTAGTAATTTGAAAATAGAAGTGTATAGTCCTTAAAAGGGAGCTTGTGAAGCACTGGATGGGAGCAGAGGGCAGGGAAGTGGTGAGCATGACCCAGGAACCACAGTTTTGACTAGCTTTAGCTATATTTCCGCGTGGATATAGTTCAATTGGTGGGACAAAACATCAAAATGCCAGAAAGAGCAATATGGACTAAGCAATGATTCACATTTTAGCATGAACTGGATGGATATGAGGATGTAATTACAGTGTACACTCAAATCTGTAACATTTAGTTTGCCTTAGCTCACTGGTAACTTAAGATACCCCTTTCTTTCATCTTTGGGCAGAAAGGCTTAGAAAACCCTGCATTAGTGTGACATAGAGACCCGCAGTACAACCTTCTGAAGTCTGTTGGGAGTGGATGTGGGGAAGCAGATTGCCCAGCATATCTGCAGATTTCAGCTGTGGTCCATGGGAATGGCGCAGAGAGTCATTCTTTAATTTTTTTTAATTTTTTTTTTTAGTTTGAAAATCTTAGCTACTTTGTTGCTGTCAGGACTTTAGCAAATAATATTTGCAGATACTTTAAAGTACTTAACTTGGGATGACAGGAGGGATCTTTGATTTCAGCTGCTGAGAGAGCAGAAGCCTCTGGTTGAACCTGCACTCTTCTTCATGACTGTCTTCAGAAACTTAACCTTACCTACTTCTGACTTGAGAATAGCTTTCGAAGAAACATGTGAATAGTTCTTTGCTGTGTGGATCAAGGAATTCTTCAAAGATTCTTTGATCAGCAGTTTAATCTTAAAACAGGAACAAAAGTATTAGGTCAGTGGCAGTTCCATTTCCTGTGAACTATTGGAGTGAAGCAAATGGTTTCTGCCTAAAAGTCTTCTCAGAAAGATCTTCGGTTACTTTACTTTGGAGTGCTAAAATAGAAAAGGATTAGGAAAAGAACTTTGTCCATTTCCTTGACAGTTATGAGGGAGAAATACTTAAAAAAGGAAATGTAAGGTTACAGAAGTTGGTTAATGCAGTGAGATCAACTGTTGTGCTGGAAATTCTTCTTACACTTTTTAATTAATTTTAAATTACCACCTACCTTTTAATGCATTTGTATGAAAGTTATTGTTGAAAACTTAGAGTTCTGTAAGTACATTTAAGTAAGTGTATATATTACAAATGAAGGCCTGAATCTGTGACCTCTTTTATTTTTATTTTATTTTATTTTTTTTCCTAGGGTGGGAGGGATGGTAGGTTGAATCCACTTTCTTTATGAGTTTGAATAACGTAAAACCTAAGAAGTGCCTTAGTCTTACCTTGACAGTAGATTTTCCTAACAGTAATACTAGAGACATTTTTAGGTCCACTGCTTCTCTTTTCAAATTTAGTTTTCTACAGCATGCCAAGTGAACAGGATTTCAGTGCATGGGAGTTTTGTATCAGATTATACAGGTATACAATTCTCTCGTTACTAGAGCATGCAGCCTATTGTTATTGTTATATAGGCAATTATATGCTTTTAGACAAAGTTGTAGAAGTTAATCCCAAACATTAAATGACATGAGAGTAGGAATATTTTTTTTCATTTGTTCACCTGCTTTATCAATAGCTTTTAAAGCAGGTATTATCATTGCATTTTGTAAATGCTATTTTCAGTTACAGAACTCTGTATATAAATGTATTTCTCTGTGGCTTTACATGGTTTAAAAGTCTGTCCAGACTTATGAATGCAAATTTTGTTTGCTTTTGAGGTTCCTGGCAAGATTTCTGTAGGCATTAATTATGAATTAATGAGGTAGCAATTGCAACAGAGTTGCAGCAATTTTGCTGCAGTATTTCTAAGTACATGCAGGCTACTCGGCTGGCCTGTCACGCTGTTGTCAGTTGTGGTACATCATAGAAGGTTCCTTGAAAGCTTTTGGAAAAGTGTCTGAAGGTGTAGGTGAACCTTGATGTTTTTTAGTGGGAAACATGCAAATGTGTGCTTCATTGTGTTTATATTAACATGCATAGAAGGAGAACAAATGTAAAATGAGAAGCTTTGCAAAGGGAGATTTAGAGCTTCATTAATGGACATATTACTGTAAAATGGCATTTGCACATTAGTCAAAAAGTCAGGTTGAGGTATCAATTTTGATTTAAAAAAGGGGGGGGTAGGCTAGAGTTATTAATTTTGACTACTGCTCTCTAAATGTTTGATGAAAAGGGTGAACTGCATTGAGCAGGAATTAAGCCCAGAAAGGGGAACATATGACTGCTTAGTTTTAAATCAGAGTTACTGTTTTAACTGGATTAGAGTCCAGTGCATTTTCCTGAATGGATAGCATTTTGGTTCTGAGGATAGAGAAATACAGATTATTTTTTTTCCTTTCATTGTTTAGTCTTTCATATGCCAAGAAACTAAGTTAATAGATTCATTTTTACAAACCGGAAAAATATATACACTAAATTCAACTGGGAATGTTGCATTTCTTAGGAAAATGTATATGAAATTTTTGTCTTTTTAATGTTATTCTTCCTCTGTAAGAAAGATGGGCTTTGTATTTTACTCTGTATTTGGTTGTTGTTGTTTCTCACTTTCCTTACTCGTTCTTGAGAAAAAAAGTCAATTTCTCTTACCAGTGAATTCTAATTACCTCTAGTTATAGGGTGCTGTTTAAACAGAATTATCTTCATAATGTTATGAAGAAATAGATTAAAACTTTTTTAGTTTTTTTTTTTTAACGTAAAAAGTGCCATATGCAGCATTCTAAAATACGTTTCAGTAAACTTAGTTGAAAAATTGTACTTGGCCCACTGTTGAAGATTTTATTTAGATAAATATTGTCTGTTACTGTAAAAACATGCACCCTAGTTACTTCATGATCTACCAGCAGAAGAATAACAACAAGACCATGATAAGAAAACCATATAATTATCAGACTTTGTGACACAGCAGAAAAAATAGAAATATGTGTCAGAAGAAATATTAACCCACCTAGATTTTATTGTTCATTAATTTGAGAAGAAATGCCACTGGGAAGAATATACTTGATGAAAATCTGCTGGGTAATTTGAATTACTTTTTTTTTTGTGATAAAGATTCTCTGTTTTCCTTGAAATCTGTGGAAGATGAATGTGGACAATTTGAACTGTCCTTGTCTCAAAGCAGACTTTTTTTTTTTCTGGCACACAGCTATATTTCACTTCTGAAAACAAATTTACAGTACTGTATACAGTTTGCTAACATATATGTGAAATGTCACTTACAGGTGCTGACCTTAAAGAAAGAGCAAAAATGCACTCAAGTGAAGTTGGTTCTTTTGTCTCAAAAGCAAGAGCAACTATTAATGAAATGGGTATGTAAACTCTCCCTTGAATTATGGTTTTTAACTATAAACTGGATCAAAGGAATGACATAAACATGCTTGGTTAGTTCCTGACAGATAATAAGATGCACACAAATATTTGTATTGATGAGATATATAGATCATGGGGTGCATTACATCTTTTAAAATGTGACTAAATGATTTGAAGTTTGTTTTTTAGAATGCTAGAAAAAAGCTAAACCTCAACTGAAATAGAGGTGACTTGCCCTGCTGTTTTTATAAAGGATGTATTGTTTTGCGACACCCAAGTGCTTTGGAATTGATTTTCATTATTGCATACTTCTGTTTGGTTTCATTAATACAGTCTTTAATACATTTTAGAAACATGTTAAACATCAGCAACAGATAGGAGACATGCTTCTAAGGTCTTCTAAAACTTTGTTTAATATCACCAAGCAGCTATATAGATTTTCTTAAAGGAACATGTTAGAATCTACATTAAAATACTAGAATAATAAATTTATTGTAAAATAAGGCTTTACATTTTTTGAGAGATATTTCACTCAATCTCTTGAAGCCAGTTCCAGTGTTTGACCACCCCCACGGTACAGAATTTTTTCCTAATCATAGAGTCATAGAATCATCAAGGCTGGAAAAGATGTCCTAGATCATCTGGTCTGACCATCACCCTGCCACCAATTTCACCCACTAAACCATATCCCCAGTCACTACGTCCAACCTTTCTTTGAACACCCCCAGGGGCGGTGACTCCACCACTTCCCTGGGCAACCCGTCCCAGTGCCTGACTGCTCTTTCTGAGCAGAAATGCCTCCTCGTTTCTAACCTGAACCTCCCCTGGCACGACTTCAGGCCATTCCCTCTGGTCCTATCACAGTTACCTGTGAGAAGAGGCCAACCACCAGCTCCCCACACCTTCCCTTCAGGTAGCTGTAGAGAGTAATGAGGTCTGCCCTGAGCCTCCTCTTCTCCAGACTAAACAACCCCAGGTCCCTCAGCCCCTCCTCATAGGCCTGGTGTTGCAGGCCCTTCACCGGCTTCGTAGCCTTTCTCTAGGCATGTTCCAGGGCCTCGATGTCCTTCTAGTAGTGAGGGACCCAGAGATGAACACAGTACTCGAGGTGCAGCCTCACCAGAGCAGAGTACAGGAGGTTGATACAAGCCAGGATGCTGTTGGCCTGCTTGGCCACCTGGGCACACTGCCAGGGTCATGTTCAGGTGAGCATCGATCAGCACCCCCAGATCTTTCTCTGCACAGCTTTCCAGCCACTCTGCCCCAGGCCTGTGGCTTTACATGGTGTTGTTGTGGCCAAAGTGCAGGACCTGGCACTCAACTGTGCTGAACCTCCTCCCACTGGCCTCTGCCCGTCAGTGCAGTGTGTCCAGGTCCCTCTGCAGGGCCTTCCTACCCCCCGGCAGATCGACACTTTCCCCCACCTTGGTTTGTCTGCAAACTTACTGAGGGAGTAAGTAACTCAATTCCTTCATCCAAATGATCAATAAAGATAGTAAAGATGATGGGCCCCAGCACCAACCCCTGGGGAATACCACTGGTGACCAGTCACCAGCTGGATTTCACTCCATTTACCATTGCTCCCTGGGCCCAGCCGCCCAGCCAGTTTTTAACCCAGCAGAGAGTGTACCCGTCCAAGCCATGGGCTGCCAGCTTCTCCAGGAGAATGCTATGGGAGACTGTGTCAAAGGATTTGCTGAAGTCTAGGTAAGCTAGGTAACAGGTTTGCCCTCATCCACCAGGCAGGTCATCTGGTCATAGAAGGATAGAAGGGTGGTCAAGCAGAGCTTGCCCTTCATGAATCCATGCTGCCTGGGCCTGATCCCCTGGTGGTCCCACATACATTGTGTGATTGCATTCAAGATGACCTGCTCCACCAGCTTTCCTGCCACTGAGGTCAGGCTGACAGGCCTGTAGTTGCCCAGGTCCTCCTTATGACCCTTTTGATAGATGGGTGTCACATTAGCAAGTCTATTGTCCAGTCTGAACCTGCTTTGGTGCAGCTTTGTGCCATTCCTGCACATCCTGCCATGGATTTCCAGGGAGCAGAGGCCAGCATCTCCCTCTGCCCTTGCCCTACTCAGGGAGTTGCAGAGAGCCAAGAGATTGCCTCTTCGCCTCCTCTTCTGCAGACTGGATAACCCCCCACCCCCATCATGGGTCCTCCATCTCAGAGGACCAGGCAACCGAAAATCGTTAATACTAAATACTGAGGGGAAAAAAAGTCATTAAATGCCTCTACCTTTTCCTCTTCCCTACTTGTTAGGTAACTATCTTCATCAAGCATCAACCCAATGTTTTCCTTGACCTTTTTCTGTTAATATGCACTTGTTCTGGTGTAGTAAAACCTGTTCATAGTTTGGGATTTTAGTTTTAATTGATATGTACCAGTTTTTAATAATACCATTTTTTTAATAAGAAAAACACAACAAAGAACAGCACAAAACTGTGAGGAATACATCATTACTCAGAGGGCAAGTTTGTATGCGTTTTCTTAATAGCATTGGGTCAGATCTTGGTTTGGCAGAATGGATGGAAACCAGTGTGTTTTGCAGGTAAATGACAGACTGCTGAAGAATAAGTCTCTAATTAGGTACTTCATGGAGATATTTGTGTCCTTGAATTAATATCTTGTCTTTGAACTGAAGTAGATCCTCAAGGCTCATTGAAAAACCTGGAAATGAATAGATCATTAATTTCCTGTAGCAGATACTGTATTTCACGCTGGGTCTTGTCCTCTTACTGGAATGCAAAGCAAGAGGCAACAAGTTGTTCCATCTAGTTACTTTAAAGTTACTTTAAAGATTTTTAGGACAATTCCTTAGATGTAAATTTTTTTTGTTTTTTAGTTTTTGTTTTTTTTTTTTTGAGCCTTTCTTGGACTTAAGTTACTGAAAATGCTTTCTGGGCCACTATTACTATTTAAATAGGAATAATTGGTATTAATATTTTCCTTTTACCAGGATTTTTAAAATTTTTTTTTTGAGTGAGAAAACTCCTAAAACCTGAATACTGGTATTTGGCATTTTTCTCTGAATAACTGAGAAAGATAAGCAGTGTGGTGATGCTTTTGTTTGCTTTAGAGTTGAAAAGACTTTAAGACAAATGTTTGATCAACTTAAAGGTTCCTGTGACAGTATTTTAAGTACTGCTTATGTGAGAAAATTTTCAGTGTTATCTAAGAGGTTTACAGTGGGTTACTTATGACAACAGTGAATTTCTTGAAGTGTAGGAAATCAGAAGTAGTACTGAGGAATGTTTTCATTCATTGATATCTGTTGATTTTTTTTTCTCAAGAAAGAGACATGAGATTGTGGTCAAGTGGAATTAATATTTCAGAATGTTATTTACTGAAATACCTAGATAAGAAGGTGAAGGGATGCAAGACACAGACTCCTGATGGCTCTTGAACAGAAGACATTTATTGCCCTTTTTCACTACTACATATACTTGCCCTGTAGCCCCACGCGCTGTCCACGTGTCCAAAGCTACCATAAAATTGGTCAGAGACCCTCAGATGCGCCTGGAGCCAGCAAGCAATTGGCCACTGCCCAAAGCTCATCTTTAAAGATGTAGCCAATTTACTTTATCTCAACCTTGCTCAAGTTTTTGCTTCTACCTTGCTTGTTTCCTCATTATTTCTAATCCAGGGATGAGAGAAACACTGCGAAGCTACCTGCAAATTCCTTTCCCACAAGAAGGTTTATTAGGGGCTGGTGTAATAGTGGTTAGATAAGCTGCAGATTGGAAAAGAATTTGAACATAGCCTTTGCTAGATGTTGTAACAACACTTTTTTTGCATAGATTGGGTGAAAGATTCTTGCATTCTCCCTCTCTCCTTCCCTTTCTTATGTTCCTCCTGCCCCCCATTTCTTCATGAAACCACTAAATGAAACAATCGCTGGGAGGTTTTAAAACTGTTACGTGATATTTGGCTATCTTCCAGTTTATTTTTTCACAAGCAAACTGATGGCAATTTGTTGTTCAGGATTAGAGAAGTACTGAAATAGCACTTCTAATGTTCTTCTGTTTTTATGTCACGTATTTAAGTAGTTTTTCCATTTCATGTATTCCCACTGTATACTTATTAGACGTTGTTTTTGGACATGTTATGCCAACATGTATTTATAGGATTAATCTATTATCTTTCTGAAAGGGCAATTTGAAATATATTTCCTTGCGTTAGGAGTTGATAGAGAATATAGAAAGTGGATTTTATAAACTGGGGATCGGATTAGATTAGACTGGTGCATATGGTGTGATGATGTCTGATGCCCTTATGAGTAGAAGTGAGCATTAATTCTGTAGCAAGTCAGAGCTTCTCAGTTCTTCTTTTCTTCTTCTGAAGAAGTGGTCTGTCATTACAGAACCTAATTTTAGTAGAACTAGTGGGATGTTGTATTTGCATTAGATTACTCACAATGAATTAGTATATTGAAAAAAAATGTGATAGTTTTCCTGCCCAGCAACAACCAGAATGTAGTGAAATGTTTAGAGGGAAAACAGTTTCCTAATAATGATTTGCAACTGCAGAATGCTGTATAGCTAGGGAACAGTATTTGCCAATTTCCCACTTTGTTCTTTTTCTATCCAAGTTTCATGCTGTAATCTCATTTAAAATGTGTTCTACTTTTTGGTTTCCAGAAATAGGTCATGTTTTGATAATTGTGTTTGTGTTCAGATGTCTGACCTAGTAAGGAAATGCTTCTTTTTAACAGTATTTTCAGAAAGAAGAACATTAAGTTACCTCTGCAGACAAAATGCAGGAAAGGTTAATTACATCTTGAACAACTGGATAAACTTAGCTTTTTAGAATTGACATGACTTGGCTTTCTTCAATTCCTGTCAATTTCATTATGTTTAAAATCCTTACGCTAGTGGTTTTGTGAAAGGCTGCAGCATCATTTTGGAACACAGTTACAGAAGAGAATTTTCTGGAAATTAAAAGCATACTGCATTTGTCTTTATGGGATTAATTTATAGCTTGCTAAATTTGGGTGAAGCATTAAGACTGCAGTAAATATGGTATAAAAATAAGCACTGAAAAAAAGCTGAAAACATGGTACTGAGCTGTTAGTTACAGTTCTTAGAGCTTTAACTTGAGAGGGAAAAAAAAGCAAAACAGCCTCTATTTTTAGCAGTGGTTGCTTTGCTAAAATTATACCAGAATTGTGTGGGTTGTTTTTTTATTTTTTTATTAAATAGTAGGAATTATAAGACTATTTGTCCATTACTGTATTCTGCTTTGAGGCTCTTTATTACTGATGTAATGCTGTCTTTACCCTCAACAACAACAAAAACAATAATAATAATAAAAACAGGAGAGAAAAACCTTAATAGATCTCTTCAAGCCATGTACAACAGAACAGGCAGGACTAAATGAAATAAAATCTCACTGACTCCCAGAAACCTTGTTTTTTTGCTTTTGGGGAAAAATCCTCTTGTTATGGATCAGATCTTCAGCCTATATTTTCTGTGAAATCCATGTTATTCTTCTAAACTGGCTGTGGGGATGAGGCTGTGATACTGCTATTGTATATATGTTATCAATTGAGATTTCAGCTACAAAACGGTTTAAGGCTAGCTGTGAAGCTGAATGCAATAATCACTGTTCACCCAAAAAAAACCCAACCAACCAACCAACCAAAAAAAACCCCACATGTTTAACAGAAAGAAAAAATGAAACTAAAGAAAGAATTTGGATTGATGTATGTTTATAATTACTCAATGAAGTTCAGCCTCAATCACTAGTAAGTAAAGAACACAATTATTTATCAAAGCTGTACAAACAACATAGGTGTAAGTAATTCCACAAATGAGAGGAAAAAAAAGGGAGATTAAAAGTACTCAAGAAAATCAAAAGTCCTAGTTAAAAGTGTGGTCAGGCTTGATTTTTTTTGTCCAATGGGAGGGAAAACACCTTTCAAACGGACTGATGGGACTTAGATCTAAAAATGTCTTCTTTCTTAGCTTATGTCAATGAAATGTGAAAATCCAGACACGTGGTTTGATTTTTGGGTGGTCTTGTGTGGAGCCAGGAGCTGGAGAGTCCCTTCCAACTCAGGATATTCTGTGACTGTGGTTCAATGAACTAGCAGTTTTAATTACTGAGGTGACTTGTTTTCTGTTGGACGTGTTCTGTTCTAACAAATCTTGTACTGCTTTGTTTATGACATCTAAGGAGTTTGGTTCTGTAAGTTGTGATACGACTTCAACAAGTAATAGTATTTAATAACTTTATTTAAACATAACTCTCACAGCTGTGATTATTTTTTTGACATAATCCAATTTGTAGGTGACTATCCTGAATAAAAGAACTTTGTGGTTGGTTACTCATTGTTGTTTCATGAAAGGCATTTCTTCTTAGGTGCTTTTTATTTTATTCAAAGCAGATACAAATGTATATTTAGTGGTTTTTTTTTTTTTTTTTTTTTTCCCCTCCTTACAAATTCTCTGTCAGTATGGCTTCTTCTAGTCATCACTAAACTTTTAATTTACCTAAAAGAATGCTCTCGCTCATCCTTCAGGGAATAATCTACTCTCCAAAACAGTCTTTTTTTTTTTTTCTTTTTTTTTTTTAAGATTAAAGGTTATGTATTATTGGAAAATCCTAGGTTGTGCCAAGCTACATACTGTGGATTTTTTTTTATACAAGCTGTCAAAACATGATCTCAAAGGTCCCAAGAGTGGAATCAGGATTGTATAAGCTTCACTTGATTTCTAGTCTACTGCCAGCCCACTTTTTCGTGACAAAATCTGAAAAATAGGAAAGAATGATCATTGATAAGGGGAATACTTGGGACTGCTCAGTCTGGAGAAGAGGAGGCTCAGGGGGAATCTCATAAATATTACAAATATCTGAAAGGAGAATGCAAAGAGCACAGAGCCAGGCTCTTTTCAGTGGTGCCCAGTGACAGGACAAGAAGCATTAGTCACAAACACGGGAGGTTCCCTCTGAACATCAGGAAGCACTTCTTTACTGTGTGGGTGACCAAACACTGGCCCAGGCATGGGGTACACAGAGAGGTGGTGGAGTTTTCTTCCTTGGAGATCTTCAGAAACCATCTGCATGTGATCCTGGGCAACTTGCTCTAAGTGTCCCTGCTTGAGCAGGGGGGCTGGACCATATGGCTTCCAGAGGTCCTTTCTAACCTTAACCATTCTGTGATTCTGTAATACAGTGTCTTATGTAGGTATTTGAGTTTCTGGGGCTTCTGTGAAACCTTGGTTAATTATTAAAAGTTCTGGTTCAGTACTAGAAACTCAAAAGAAACTGACTTCACTGTTGAGTTCTCCAGCATAAAGATATTTTGTTCTCTACAGAGCATATGTCAAAACATGTAGGTCAAATATGATAAAAGAATATTCTGTTGAATAGTAAACTGTAAATGGAATTTTATCCTCAAAATGTAGAATACTTACTCTTCACTTTGATAAACATTTCTGCTGTGATAAATATTTTGTGTGCAACCTTCTAGTTCCTTCACTTAGTTGTGTTATTCAAAGGATATCTTGATGACCATCACCTGCATTTAAAGGAGAATTTATTTCATCTAGTTCACTTTAAGGATGTGTTTGAGTTTTTAAAAATAGCTGATATTGTGTGAAAAACACAGCTGTTAGAAAAGTTTGGACTGTGTGAATAATGTTCCATAAATTTTCATCAAGGCTTTTCAGAAGGGGGGAGATACCTACATTTTTCTAGATAAGATGCAGTAAAATACATTTCCCAATTTCATATGCAACTACACATTTAAATGTTATGCAATAAAAGTGTACATAATCAATTCTCACCTGAAATTCATTCCACAGTGCTTGTTTTGCTGTGAAATTTCACTTCACACAGACAAGCAGATAGACACAGCCCTAGTGAACAAATTTATCCTTCTTTCTCTACTAAGATGTATCGTAGAATTCCCTCAGTTGGAAGAAACTCACAAGGATCATGAAGTGCAACTCATGAATCCACACAGAACCACCCAAAAATCAGACCATATGTCTGAGAGCATTGTCCAAGTGCATCTTGAACTCTGTCAGGCTCAGTGCTGTGACCGCTGCCCTGGGGAGCCTGTCCCAGTGCCTGACACCCCTCTGGGTGCAGACCCTTTCCCTATCCCCCAGCCTGACCCTCCCCTGTCCTAGCTCCATGCTGTCCCCTCGGGTCCTGTCGCTGTCCCCAGAGAGCAGAGCTCAGCGCCTGCCCCTCCGCTCCCCTCGTGAGGGAGCTGCAGGCCGCCATGAGGCCTCCCCTCAGCCTGCTCTGCTTGGGGCTGAACAAACCAAGGCACCTCAGCTGGTCCTCACACATCTTGCCCTCCAAACCCTTCCCCATCTTCATAATCCTCCTTTGGACACTCTTAATAGTCCTTTTTATACTGTGGTGTCCCAAATTGCACACAGTACTTGAGGTGAGGCTGCACCAGCACAGAGCAGAGCTGGACAATCCCTTCCTTCAACCTGCTGGCAGTGCTGTGTCTGATGCACCCCAGGGTAAGGCTGGCCCTTCTGGCTGCCAGGGCACGCTGTTAGGTCGTACTCAGCTTGCTGTCAACTAGAACCCCACGATGTTTTTCTGCTGAGCTTGATCTCCAAGCTCTCATCCCCCAGTCTGTACGTGTTTATATATACAGCATTGCCATGTCCCAGGTGCAGAGTCTGGCACTTGTTAAATTTCATACTGTTGGTGATGGCCCAGCGTTCTGATTTGTCAAGATCTCTCTGCAAGGCCTCTCCACCCTCTCAGGAGTGAGCAGCTCTTCTCAATTTGCTTACATTTACAAAGTGACCTAGTATACGTTCAAGTCCTGATCATTTATAAAAACATTGACGGTAACTGTCCTTAAAATGGAGATGTGGGAAATCCGACTGGTGACTGGTGGCCAGCACCATGTAATCCCATTTATTGTAACCCTTTGAACCCTAGCCATCATCCAATTGCTCACCCATTTTAAGTATTTTTCCTTTAGTGAATACAGTTTTAAAATTATACATCACATTAAGAGACTAAACAAAATATAAATATTTCGTCGAGATAGAGTATTTGCTTATTTTAGAGCTTCAGGAAGAGTGTGGGAATTAGATGCATTCATTTCAAAATGTGTAGATATGCTATTTGCTGCAGGTTGTACTAGTGATTGAGAGTTTTGGACAGAATTCAGTGTTCATTGCTAAATGAGAGATAGTAGAAGCCCACTTTACAAAAGCTGATTTCCATTGCTTGTGGCAGAGACATGTAAATTAATTTGATTAGGTTTATGAAGATGCATAAAACTTCAGGAAACTTCAAATGATCAATTTAAGAAGCAACTATCATTTGAAATGCATATAAAATTGTCACTTTAGGAAGGTGTAAGTATACTGTGAAAGAATGCTGGGTGGTTCAAAACCTGGTAAGTGAATTGTCTTACCCAGACTTTGGGTTGGTTTGGTAAGGTTTTTGAGAGAGATAGAACCTGCCAGAATGAATGACAGTCCTATGGTTAAGTGAGAAACTATATGCTTAGACATTTTTACTTTAAAGTTTGCATCTTTGTGATGTTGTTGCAGATATACATGTATTAATATCATATTGCCTATCACCTGTATCACATTCTGTTTTGGACACGCTTATATCTCCTGACTGCTACTTCAGATAACAACTGCTAATGTAACATTGACCAAATCTGTCTGCTGGAGGTAAATCTGGGCAACAAAGGTAGAATGCCGTAGTATGGAAAATCAAAGGGAAGGACTATGAGCTTATGTCTCGGGGAAGAACAGATATAGGCTATAACATGAAAAAAAATATTAACTGGGAAACTGAATGAAATATAGCAGATGCAAATCATATTTGAAAAAGGACAAATTTGTAGCTTGCAGTGCTGTGTATAGCAACCAACTTCAGGCATCATGGTCTTCCTGTGTTGATGAAACTGTGAAAGGGAGTTATTGGCAAAGTATTTCCCTTGCTATGTTACGTGGTTGCCTGTTCATTTAAGTGCAGAACATAGTTAATGCAGTCCAAGACTGCTAGCATTCTGAATGCATTGCTGAACTCTTGGTTATTTTCCAGTAGTAGCTTTGATTTACTGCTTCTCTTGACGTTGAATTAATTTAAGATACCCTTTGACTAAGTATTGTCTGTTTCCTAAATAGATAGTGTTGTCCTTGCAGAGCTGAAATTACGGGCTTTGTCAAATCACATTGGATTGTTTTTAATTAAAAAACACAATGCTAAACTCTGTACCATTATAAAGCCTATGAATGCAACATTAAACTTCTATACAAAGATGTTTATTAGCTATTTATATGACAGCATTGTTTCCACAATAGTTAATACATTTTTTTTTCATAATAACTTCCTAAATTTAAAAAATAAAAATTGAGAAACAGGACCAGAAAAAACGGGGAGCTGATTGTCCTCCTTCATAGATCTGAGGATTCAGGAAGGAGGTGACTTTGCAATGTCAATTCATTGCTTTGATCTCTGTCAGTGCTTCTCAGCCTTGACATAAATTAACATAGATCCAGCTGTCATTTAGTTTTCATTCTGGTAGTAATTCCAAAGGTCTGTGAGAAAAAGAGACTGCCCTGGAAATGGGTCTTTAATTTTCCTCCACTAAAAGTTACTATGGAAAAAGAAGGGTGCTGCTTGTTCAAATGCTTTATTGAGATTAATGTAGTTAGTTTGCACATTGATTATTAAAATAATCCTCCACTGTGAGCTGTTGTCTGTCTGTTCACTCACTAGCAAACCACATTACACATTTTGATGTATTGGGGAACTCTGCTTATTCCTTATCATGTTAGGGTTTGAAGTTGCGTTCTATAATAATAATAATAACAGACCTGTTAGTCCAACCTCACAGCCTGTAAAAGTTATGGAAAAGATTTTCCTGGGGGACATCAGAAGCTAGTTAAAGAACAAAGCTTTTATCAGGCATAGTCAACATAGGTTCATCAAGGGCGAGTCCTGCCTTCATAACCTAATCTACTGAAAGGTCACCCATGTCGTGGACAAAGGGAAGGTGGTGGATGTAACCTTTGGATTTTATTAAAGGCTTTGATAATGTCCCTTACAGAATGCTTCTGGGCAAATTGTCCAACTGTGAGTTGCGCAGGTTGGTCCTATGATGGGTGATTAACTGGCTCAATGGTAGAGCTGAAAAGGCTCTAGTGAATGAGGATATGTCTGGCTGGTGGGCAGTCACTAGCACACTAGGAGTGTTCCTGCTACTGTACTTACTGTACTATACAGTACTGTACTGTTCTATCCCTGAATTAGAGGGAATATTTTTTTTATTATTTTTTTTTTTAGCTCTTTTGCTTTGCCTGTCTCAGTCTCAGGCCCTGTTCATAGAACCAGTTGGTATCAAAAGGGTAGCAACTCTTGACGTGATACAGGAAGTACTGTGCTGGTGTGTACTATCCAGAAAATGCTAAGCTCATTGCTTGGGCCCAGCTGTAGTCTTGGACTTCAGAATAACATGGTCAAGTCTTACATAGCACATGAATTTTGTCTAGGTGTGTGCTGGTTGTTGAGGTTGGCCAGAAATGCTTTGATGATATTGTAGAGCTAGTTTTTTATTTGTTTGTTTTAATTATTATTATTACTGTGAATCAGAGAGACTGTTTCCTCTGTATTGTTCAGTGTATGAGCTGATTGAAAGTATTGTGCGTTACATTAAGGTAATATAGAAATAAAACTAACTTTAGCATTACAATAAGGCAAGCAGTATATAAAAAACTGCTGAAAGTTGATATAGGAGAAAAAAATATAAATGTTCAGCTAAAAAGATCACAGTCTTAAGGATTTTCATTGTATTGTGTCAGTTGAATTCTACTGGTACTATTGTGTGTGTTAACTTCATGCTAGTTACTGAACAGGTAGATAATAAACAAATGAAAATCTTGTCCCACTGGAGTGTTTTAGCTAGTAGAGATTATTGCTGAGCTGTTGTTTGAATTGTATTTTCTATATGTTTTGTAAGTTGGAAAAAATTACACAAAAGTAGAATGTAAAAATGAACTGAATTTATCCTTGGCATCTTTCTTTTGTTTTTTTTTTTTAAATTCAGGTACTTGAATACATGAATGATATGCTATTTGTGTGAGTAATAAGTTTTGAAATGTATGTAGAAAGGATAAGGAAATACTTTTCATTCGTCTTATAACCAGAGCTTTTCTCCATTTGCACAAAAAGTAGATTCTGACATCTATGGTTTATTTCATTATTGTTTTACTGAGGGCAGAATAAGATTACAAGAAGGAACATGAAGAAACAGAAGAATCTGTCTGTGAAACTGAAATGTGCCACTGAAGATGGATGAAATGTCCAAATTATTTTATATAGTTTAAAAGGTAGAAGAGAATTTTGGGAGAGTTGGCAACAACTATAGCTAAAGGATTTTATAAAAGCTTTTATCTCATTACCATTAGTTTTCTAGCTTTTGCTATTATCATAAAGTATATAAGGCACACAGTTCCAACTATCTGTCAATAACAAAGTACCAAGTAGAATTTTTTAAAATTAAGAACATAGTATTCCTATATAAAGTCTTAATTGTGAACTCAAAAGTATTTTTCTAGGTCATTCGCAAGGATCAGTGGAGGAAACTGGGAAATTAATTGGGTTGGTAGAGATACCTTAAGAAAACCCTTTAGCTGCTGTTGTAAAGAAGGGAAGATAAACTTCAATAAAGTTTTTGCTCAATAATGAGCTGTAAACAATGTACACTAGCCATTTTCATTAAAAAGCAGAAGTTAATTCCAGGTACTAAATATATATTGTATTTTATGCGGTTCTTTCTTGCTGTAGATTATCTGCATGAACTTTGAAGTATTAAAGCAAAGATAATCACTTTCAAATAAATCTACCAGCAGTAGCAGTCTATTAAGCTTCTTGCTGAAGCACAAGAATTGGAGGGCAGATAAAAGCCTTTCACAGCTGTAGCTAGCAAATGTATGGAAAAGTATTGTGTGTATCCTATCGCACATACAGACCATCCAAACTTAAATGTGTGGCTTTGTTTTTGCATTTCTTGTCTTTTTTTTTTTTTAAACAGATGTAAATACCTAAATTACTTGGAGTACTTTTTTGTTATTTTTTGCTTTTTGCAATTAAAGGAAAAGCTTTGTAGCATTTCTTTACTTGTATTGCTCAAAATTGTCTGACCAATCTTCTTTGCCTTTAGGTTCATATAGGAAGTCTTGATAGCTGTTGCAGTCTCTCTTAGTCATTTGCATTTGTTGCTACATATATTTGATGATTTTCATTGTTACAGTTACCCTGAAAAAGGAATTAAAATGCTGGTTGAAGTAGATGGTCATAGGAAGTGCTTTTTTGATGGTATTGCTTGCAACTGAAAATACAAGTAAACTTTGTTGTAGTGACTTGATGTCAGATTTTATGAGATAAGGTACGTGTCTGAGACAGCCGACATTCCTCTCTGAATACAAAGTTTATATTCTAGCTTAATGAGTTATTTCCACTGTGTGATGTGGCATTTATTTTTTCTTGCTTACGTTCCTAATGGCTGGCCCATCCATTATGGAATCTACAAATAGGTCTCCAGCCATGCTTAGACATTTTTGCGGCACATGACTGTTATTTTTGCTAAGGCATTATTACTATTGCATTTAAAAAGAATACACTAAGGAACAAAAAGGGAGATTTCATATCAATGTGTTAAAATTTGCGCTTGAGAAGATGTTGTAATAACCAATCATGGAAACTATTTCTGGGTACATGAAGGGCAAGAAAGTCATCAGAAGTAGTCAGCATGGATTCATAAAAGGGAAGTCATACTTGACCAACCTTACAGTTTATGGTAACAGTCTTGGTAGATGAGAGAAGAGCAGTGAATATTTTC
Organism: Anas acuta; assembly: GCF_963932015.1. Classification (NCBI taxonomy): domain Eukaryota; kingdom Metazoa; phylum Chordata; class Aves; order Anseriformes; family Anatidae; genus Anas; species Anas acuta. The sequence continues at coordinate 43,148,042 of NC_089017.1, read as the reverse complement.
TACCTTGATTTTAATAAGGCTTTTGATGCTGTCCCATGTAAGATCATCATAGAGAAATTGATTAAGTGTGGACTAGATAAGACAATGAGATGGGCTGAACACTGGCTGAATGGCTGGGTCCAGGGGATGGTGATCAGCAGTACAAGGTCTAGTCACAGGCCATTAACTAGTGGTGTGTACCAGGGATCAGCACTGGGTCAAGTCCTGTTCAAAATCTTCGTTAATGATCTGGTTGATAGGGCAGAATATACCCTCAGCAACTTTGCTGGTGATTCAAAACTGGGAGGAGTGGCTGATGTACCGGAGTTGTCATCCAGAGGGAAAACAATACAGGCTGAGGAAAGTATTTTGGATATTGTATTGCTGATTCGCAGGCCATTCTGTGTGAAGTCAGTTTCTCTGCCAAGTAAATATGACTTCTCTTCCAAATTCCATCTTAGCTGGGACATCCAGTCTTTGAGGGAAGTAGAGTATTTTCATAAATATCTTCCCATCAATACTGGCCAACAAGAATTCATAGGCCACTGTCTCTCTATTGATAATTAAAGACACGTCAGGCTTATGAATCTGGTTCAGGTAGGTGACAGAGGAAATGACTATGTTCTGGTTTATGGCTGAGTAACTGTTCTTTCTGAAAACTAATTGCCAGGAGTCAGTGCAGTAGGAATAGAAATGGCCAATAGTGACTTTTTTCAACATTGTACAGGTAGAGAACAGCAACAGCTAGGGTAGTAATGTGATTGTGTCTTCCTGATTTTGGTATATACGAATGCTTTCAAGGCAGACTTTAATGTGGAGCTTTGAATGTTCCTGAATACTACATTCAGACTGCTGTAGTTAGTTGAATTGAAATTGCTTTTCCTAATCTTTAGCAGAATATTTCAGAACTAGAAGTTAATTATATCTGGGAGACCTTATATAATTTGTGCATTGTTAGGGGTTGAATGGAATTCCATAGAGTTTTCTTTTCTGATTCATGGAAATTATGAACTGCAACTGTTGCTGCAGGAACAGTAGTGACCTTTTACTCTCAGAGAAACTATGAATTCCAAGTGCAATTCTGTGGTGTCTTGATATCCTAGCTATAGGAAGTAATCTCACAGGTGATGTTCTTGATGTTGATTGAAACTGTTGTCAAGCTACAAATACATGAATCTCATACAAAGCTCATTGACACGTAAGAGGGTACATCTCAAAAAATTGTATCTAGCTTGAGAATATTTTTTCCTTTTGTACAGAAATGTAGTACAGTTGCTAACAGAATACTACAGGTATAAGTTTACTTAGCCAGCAGGAAGTCACTCTTACGAGGTCAATGTCTTTGGATTTGATACCTTCTAAACCAGTGACTCTTTTTCTGAATATCCTGTATTCTAAGTAAATCAATCTGGACAAATTGTGGATTGACTAGGAATACACTAAGGTTTTAAGTTACGAGAACTCATGAAGTGTGGAATTCTGGATAACGGTATTATTCATCCTCTGCCCATTTCAGGAACCCTCAGTGAAGAACTGATAATAGCAACAGATATTCCTCTGAGGCCTTGGCCACTGTGTGGAGAACATATTTCTTACCTGTTATGTAGAATATGCATTATTTAACGTTTCATAAAGGCAAGACTACTTTCCTTATATAAGCTGTTGCATTTTTTGTTTTTATTTATTTGTATTTACATTATATAGGAATATATTATATTTACATTACATTATATGTATATACATACATATCCTGTCTCCTTCCCTTTTCCCCTCCCTCCCTCCCTCAACTGGGGAAAGCCATATCTGTCAATCAAAAAGTGAGGTAGTGCAGGAATACAAGGAGATTGTTTGATGGTCACTAAGAAATTGTCAAGTGTAATTCAGTTTCTTCTCAGATGCTACCTTACATAACTATAGTTTTATACACATTTCTTTAATGAATTATTTAGAGGACTACATAGTCACATAAGACCCGGATCACTAGAATCCAGGTAACTTGAACTTTCTGTGTGGGGAATGTCAGTGTCTGCAATATATGAATCAGTTGTGTTGGCTTTGTGATGCACATCTGAGAAACTATTTCTTGGTTGAATCCTCTGGATCTGATTTTCATATTCATATGCTAGTCTTTCATTCATCATATAATCATCTCTAAGCAGAAAGGAAATCCTGTGTTAGTCACCAGCAGTGGAAATGTAGAGGAACTTCACTTGAAAATGAAATAAAAATTACCTTCTTAAATATAGTTGTGATTCTTTGAGATTGCTTCCCACACATTACATTTGTCCTTACGTGCTTAAATACAAAGTCACCCTCATGTGACAATCTTATTGCTGGTATAATTGTGTGAGAGTTGAGCTTACTCCATCCGTGTCTTTCAGTAAGGGAAAGTAGTGAGAAAGGAGGAGACATCCTAAGGCTACTGGTCAGATGCTGCTGGTCAGCCTAACCTAAGCTCCATTAAGCTACATGTTTATGAGGAATGTATTCCTAAAGTTCCTCAACTACAGATCCACAGTTGTAGAGTAGGAAACACGTCCATTTCTTTATATTGCTGATACCATCTTTTCTAACTTTTATTGGAGCTTTTTCTGGGTTACTTAGACATAACTAGCTCTATCATATTGTTTAGTTTTTCTTTCTGAATTTTTTTCTTTGTATGCTATTAGTTTCTTTTTTCTTCCATGTTCCTGTTGGTTATTCCACCTGTATCATGTCTCAAATGGTCAGTAAACATCCTTTTACACTTGCATTGCATTATGTCTTTTATAAAAGTACTGCTCCTGCGTGGGCTCCTCTCCACGGGCTGCAGCTCCGGCCCGGGGCCTGCTCCTGCGGGGGCTCTCCATGGGCCGCAGCCTCCTCCAGGCCACATCCACCTGCTCCAGCGGGGGCTCCTCCACCCATGGGGGGGCTGCAGCGTGGAGATCTGCTCCATGGGGGACCCATGGGCTGCAGGGGGACAGCCTGCTCCACCAGGGGCCTCTCCCTGCACAGCCCGCAGGGGAACTGCTGCTGCCTGCCTGCAGCACCTCCTGCCCTCCCGCTGCACTCACCTGGGGGGCTGCAGGGCTGCTTCTCACTCCTTGCACTCCCAGCTGCTGTTAAGCATCATTTTTTTTCCTTTTCTTAAATCTGCTCTCCCGGAAGCCCAACCAGTGTCTCTCCCTGGCTCAGCTCTGGCCAGCAGCGGGTCCCTTTTGGAGCTTCTCTGAAACTAACTCTTACCTAACACAGAGCAGCTTCTGGTCTCTGCTCACAGAGGCCACCCTTGCACCCCCTTGCTACCAAACCCTTGCCACAGAAGTCCAATATTCCAAGCAGCTTTACTCTCAGTATTAATTTCTAGTGACTTAGACATACAGTTTATAGTCCAGAGCAATTGCTAATTTATTTTTGTATGATGTTTTCTAATGGTTAACAAAACAATGTTAAAGAGATTAATTTCTTCAATACTTTTGAAATGTCCCCAGCACAATGGGATTGTAAAGCATTTGTGTTTTGTTATTCATTCATTGTCAACTGGCACATGTCAGGTGATCCTTGAATGTTAATATCCTTGGTAAGCAGTGATTTTAACGTGATATGGAGCTTATTTTTCACCTTGTGAATTATGAATTTTAGTATTTCTTGTTTGGACTGCTGGCTATAATTCTTGAAAGCAAGCTGATAATTATAAATTATAAATATTCTCTTCTCTATGTTAGTTTTTTTTTTTTGTGTGCAATAGTGTACTTAAATTGTACCATAGAAAAATGGGAAGTTATTTATCATGGAGAAAGTAGGCTGCCTTGGAGTACTGCAAAAATTGTGTCAATAATGTTAGCCTCTCAGAAGTGGAACATAAATGTAGGCAGTAACCACTGGAAACTACAGTTAATAATGAGCATGCCTTTGTGTTTATACAAATGAGTTTTCATTTAACTGTAGTAAAGGTAGATTCCTTTAAGTGACATGTTGCCTGTATCAGCTCTGAACTTGGGCTGCCAAGACAGTTCAGCAGATTGTTCATGGTGATAGGGTTATGCTGGGTTTGGTCAGCAGCCTGGCTGTACTAGAAAAGATAGTTGCCTTCTTTTCTTGCCTTCACATCTAACTAAGGAAAAATAGAGAAAGAACAGGTCTTACTACTGTTCTTCTGTGTCTTATGCCTTCTGTAGTAGATAGCATATAGATAGCTTCAGCTCTTTTAAGTGACTGCAAATGGATAGTGTTTCAGACAATAATAAGTCTCTTTTGACATTGGAATTGCTTCAGATAATCATTTTGAATCATGATCTAAACCAGCCACTAAGAGTTTAAAACATCTCTTTTAATTTTGAATAGCATTGCTAGTATTTTTTTTTTTTTAGAAGACAATTGGATTTTCATTAGGTGTTAATTTACATAAAAAGATGTTGATTTACAACCAAAAATAGTATTTCACTTAATTTAATACTTTGTTTTGTTAACCATTGTGAGACTGTTAGTATATTTGTAGCTGTTAGTGTAAAAATTTATTTATGATGATGCACGTGAAGATTTAATTCATCGAAAAAAATGTTATCTGAAGTGTATCTGTCAGAAATGAAAATGTTAAGTTTAGTGGAACAAATTTTAAATTTAGAACTATTGTGCTAAAGAAAAGAAGTATTATACATAATTAATACATTAATAATTTCTGGTCACATTATCATTTCAGATTTTAAAGGGAGACAACATTCTGTCACACTTTATTTTCATTTATATTTAGGCAGCAATTGTGTCTTTTTCAATTTTCAGCTAAGATTAAATAAACTGGTCATTGAATTCAAGTAGCTGAAAAAATAAAATGAAACTATTTTCTTAATATCAGCAGAAAAAATGTGTTGCTGTAAAGAGTTTGTTCAACAAGCTGTATACCCTAGTGTTCAGCTAATGGATTGCTTTTGATTATATTTGAAATTTTAGTAGGAAAACTATATTCAAATATTGAGTATAGTTTAAAATTATTTATTGCTTGTGGAAAATGTACTATCAAATGTAGTCAAAGATGCTATATATCAGTTTATTTTTCAAATAAAAAATATCATCAAACTTCATCAAACTTCTTAGATTTTGTGGTGTCGAGGGCAGAAAAGAACTTAAAGTCACTCAAGGTGAAAAGCAATACCCCAAGTTGAATGTTTAATGCTAGATTTCCCTGTGTCAGAACACTGACAATAAATTAAATACAAATCATGCCATGGTCCCACAGGCCTCAGTAGCCCTGTTACCTGCTGTGTATATTGGCTGTATGTGCATCTGTTTATCAAATTGAAAACTTTGACACACTCCATTAAATTGTTAGCTGCTGCTTTATAGGAGAAGGGGGCAATAGTGGTGGCCACACCACATCTGGTAATATTAAAACTTAAAAGCACTAAAGCACTTCCAGCTATGCCATCATCACAGTTAACTGTGATAGGATGTCTGTATTTCAAATGGGACTGTTCTTGTGTATCTCTTCAAAGATTCCTGTTTGTTTACTTCTGTATTGTATGTTTTTGTTCAGAATTTTGCCACAAGGGAGCAAAAAGAATGGCAAACCAATCAAGCCACAGAATAATCAGAAGGGAGAGTCAAGTTCTTTGCCAAAGTGTTGCAGAACAATCAATTTTTAGACCTGTGTTGTTTTATGAACCATTTTTAATTCCACAGTGTGACTGTACTTTGAACAAAACGTAATGAAATGCTGTTTTGGTTTTGGAGATGTTCTTTACGAGATAGGCTTAAGTGCTATTTTTTTTTTCCCAGCTAATCTTCCTGTACCGACCATTGCTGCAATAGATGGAACTGCATTGGGTGGTGGCCTTGAACTTGCTTTAGCCTGTGACATAAGAGTGGCAGGTAAGTATGAATCCTGTTTATTAAACGTAGGATGATTAGTGTTGCAGAAGGCTTGACTAATCTTTGCCTTGGCAACAGTCTTTTAAATCTGATTTTGTTTCTAACAATGTTTATAACCAATAAAGGGATTTAGCAGAAACCTGGCTGAAGTACTTGCTGATTTTTAATTTCATAACACTTACTCCTGATAACTGGAGTATTTTTGCTACAGGTTTTACTTTATTCTTATTTCTCGTATTACCTTACTTGTTATGTGTAATTAATAAACTACAGAACGTGCCTTGGTGGGAGTAATTAGATCTTTTAATAAAGGCAGAACAATTAATTCTATTTAAAGATATTTTTCACAAGTGAGTGTTTACAGAGTGATTTGTTATTCTTTGTGAAGGAAATGTAACAAATGAATACCCTTGCAGGGCATTATTGCTTATTTTGCAAGTTGTTTTCCTATAGATTATAGTAAGAAATCATTTACACTTTTATTTTTTCAGCCTCTTCTGCTAAGATGGGCCTAGTTGAAACGAAGTTGGCAATCATTCCAGGTGCAGGTATGAAAGTTTTGCTTTTGTTTCCACAGAAAATTAAACAATGCATGCTCTTGATACTTGATTTTAGATTGTTTGCAAACTTCAGCTTATTTTTATATTTCCATTATGGATCGTTGGCCTGTGTTTAAAGGTTATTGCTCATGTTACTTACTGAAAATTAATTAAAAGTGTTTTGCTCATTTTCAGGGAGTGGCACTTGTGTTTTTTTTTTTCAATCAAAATTACATTAACTAAAACAGTATTAAGTGATTCTGTAAATGAGATTTTATGTCTAGATATGAAGGCTGAGTAATTTTTTTGAGGATCAGGCTAGGAAAAAAAGGTAGTGTTAACTATCAGTGTACAAAAATGGTAATTTAATTAATGATCCACTTTTATGTACTGTCCAGTACAAATTCTGTTTTCATGCTACTTGTACATTGGTTGTAAAGAATTTAAAACCTGAATGTATAGTGGGAATAGATCTTTTGTCTTGCCAGAAATTCTTTTCTATTTTTTATGGGGAAGGCCAGCTCACTGTTTCTTTTCTTTTTTTTTTTTTTTTTTCCTGGATTCATAATGAAGTAAATTTACAGAATAAATAATATTTACCAAGGTCTTTGGTGTTATGACACCTTTTTGTTTCTTTTATTTATTTATTTATTTTATGGGTAAATTATTCCCATTAAGATATCTGCTTTTTTTGGAAAGGGGCAATACCTTGAACATAAATGTCTCCTCCTGACCCTACTCAGCTTTGGCCATTGTTTCTGGAAGTTCTGGAACTACATATACATTTTCTTTACACCTGTTTTCTTTCTAATAAGTGGAAGCTATTTTGGAAGTACCATATCTAATTTTAATGAACAGTGTTGCAGCTTGTGTAGAGAGGAGAGTAAAAGCTGCCATAATGTTAACACTGATATAAACTTTGTCTAGGAAACACTCCCATCCTATCACTAATACAGACAATTATTGTCCAATTTGAAAGGCTTTTTTATTACGGTTATCGTCGAGTTGTGATTTCAGTCAATATTTTCTCCCTATCTATGTTTTTCTCTGTGGTCAGAGCTACATTTTGCATAAGGATAACTGAGTCGATGACCAGACCCTTTTTAGCAGTGGGTAAAGATGAATTTTGTAGATGATTTTAAGGATATATTTCCTTCTGGCATTGTTGTCATGAGATAGTATACCTTTTTTAGTATGTTCTGGTGAAGTAAAAGACGGAAAATGCCATTTTTTTGGGGAAATTTTTTTCCACTTTGTCCATCCATTCTACCTTCTACCAAGGAATCTTGCAGGCTGGTATTGCATATGTGTTCCCAAGCTCAAGAAGTTCAGGTCATGCTCTCCAGATAGTTTTGGAATTCAACTTACAGAGGTTGTCTCAGATTTCCTTATCTTCTGTTACTTATAGATGTTTTAAATTTGTAATGCTTTCACCTTAAAATGCTAAGCAACTGACTTCATAATGAGTTTCTTTGGGGGTTTCATTCAGAATGTGTTATTACTACCCAGGGATGGAGGTCTGAGAAATCTTTTGTTTTTCTCCTCCTAAAATCGTACTTTGGAGATGTGTCTTCACCTCCTTGAAAATATGACATATTTCAGCAAGTTACAGCGCCTTTTAAACTTGTGAAGTTTTGGAGTATGTTCAGTGATTAATTTTTCCCTGCTCCTATCAGCCTGTCAGACTATTTTTGCTGAGTGTATTTGAGCTTATCACAACTTTTTCCTGTTCAGCCTGCACTTGCTCCACCCTTACCAAGCACTGAGAATGTTTCAGCTCTTTTCACCTCCTGTCATTGAAGTAGCAACTGGTCATGCTTTGTGTCTTCAGAAAATGAAAGAATTGTATGTACATCATTTAGGTAGAGAAGTCAGAAATGTCCACTTGAACCTTAGGCTTCATGGGTAAAGCAGATATTTTCTTGTAGTGTTTAATTCCAGCTGCTCTGAGCTGAAGGAGGACTGGGAATTGCAGCTGAAAAGATGAACGTAGCCATTAAGAGACCTCGACAGGTTTCTGCTACCATCTAGTTCATGTGAAACTCACTGACAAAATATGTTGCTTCTTCTGAGTGGGTCCATACAGTGTGGCAAGCTACTACTGTTTTTATACTACTGCACTGTCACATGTATGGGATAGATGTGAAGATTTTAAATTAGGTGATAATGAACAAGTTAATTTAAGGTCATATGAAAAACTTCTTTTTAATGTTCTTTTTTTAGAAGTTACATACGAAAAGTTACATTAAAAGCATTTTGTTAGAATGTAATAGTCAAGTTTTAAAGTATCTGAGCAGATCAGCTACAGTGTTTTGGACCTTGTTGTGTGCTGTGTTGAATTCCATCCCGTTTTAAAATACGCACAAGAAAGGACATAGTCAGGTGCTGTCTAGTGAGCAACGAGTTTTAACATAAATTGCCCAAGTGTGAGAAGTTTTGCTTCCGAGTATGCACAATGTACCGCAGCATTGTAAAGGCTCAGGTTGAGCAGCAATTGAATTCTGGTTAATATACAGACATGAATTGTTCCTTCTAAGTCTGCTAAGGATTTCAACCAAGTAGGCATTTCTAGAGCATGCCTTGTCTGTGCTAGCAGCTTGAGTCTCCTCAGAAATACCATTCATGGTGGACGGCAGAGCAAAAGCTAGTGGGAATAATAGTGGAGCCTCCTTTTATACAAAAGCTTTGTTCACAGACCAGCTCAAAATGTGAAGGAGAAAGATTGAATCTCCTGTCTTTGGAAATTTAAACCCTCTTCTCTCTCCACTATGAAAAAAGCCTTAGCTGCCAAGTTGTGAGTTAGGGAAGGTAGAAAATCTTTCAGTTTTTCCTGTTAAGTACATCCCAGTGTCTACGAAGTAAGTCAAGATTCGGTAAACTGAAGGAAATGTGTAGCAGAGAGAAAACAGCTTGGTAGCTCAGTGCTGGGTAAGTTACCTGAGAATGAACACTAATATTTTTGTTTTCCTTACAAAGTCCCCCAGTTGCTGTTTATTACACAGGTAGTCTTACATTACCACACCATGCATGTATGCCTGACTATCTGTATTTGTCTTTTCAACCCCTTGCCTTTCTCAGTTTTCTTCCCTATGTATGTTGGGTCTCTTGGAGAATTGCAGTCTGGTTTGACTAAAGATCAGTGATTGCAAAAAGAGATAGTCCCTAGAATTGTATCAAAAGGAAGATGAAGTAACCTATTCCTGGACATAAAAGAATTGGCACAGGAGGGAAGTATTGTTGATGTCCTAGCTGTGGCAAATGTTTCAGTTAAAATACTTGTCTCACTTTACAGCACTGAATTCAGATTTCATGGGAAACCAGATTTTATTAACTCTGTTGTTTAAGGAGATGCTTGTTACCAGCCGGAGTGACTTTTCTCAGTTGTTTGCTAAAGGAGCTGTTTTTTTTTGATTTCTTAGTCAAAAAGCCATTTGAACACCTCATTTTCTGTGTAGCACAGTAGTTCTGTACAGGACTCAACATAGCATAGGAAAGCTTTTTTACACAAAAAAAAACATGTTCTTTCTCTCTCTGTTGTTACTTGTAAAACTTACGTAACAAGGAAGCCAACCTCTCTCCGTAACTGAATGTAGTTTCTAGTGTCTATGTACTTGCAAAAGAAGAATTTCACAGTGACAAGTTTCTTATCTGAAAATTGCCTTTTTTTTAGGAGTACTCACAGGGATCTTCTTTTTCCACTTTCTGGCTTTTTAAAGTTATCTCCATCCATAGTTCATTTCTGTTTTTTATATTTAGTCTTTCACTACAGATACCATATTGGGCCAGCAGCAGATGCATGATGCCTTGCTGACAGATCTGCTTTTATTTGTTAGTATCTTATTTGGATACCACTCAGTAATAGATCTGTTAGGAGAAGATAAAAATGCTTGTAAACAACATACTTAAACATTCTTATTATGTTAATAGAATGAGACATGATTGTTTGATGAGAGGAAAGTACTCTGTGCCAATAGGAAGTGAGAAAGTCAGGTGAAAAATAACTTGGATTTATTTTATGCAATTTTTTTTTCATGTAAAATTTATGTGTAAAGCTGAGATATTGGTGTACATCAATGATTATGCTTCCATAAAAAAGACATGGTAACAGAACTTCATTGGAATTAATATGCTCGTGTCAGCAGATAATATGACCCAGCTAGATTAAAAATGTAGCTACTGGCCTGCATACTTACAGCTTTCACTCCTCTTTTTTATTTTGTTTTGAAGACACTTTAATTAGCAAGACTTCATTCAAATCATCAAAGCAAATCTTGCCTTTGTTCTCCCCTCCAAACCAAAAAGAACCCCACTACTTCATTACAGAGCTCTCCTTCACATTCAAGATGAACAATGCAGACTCTTTAAAGATGAAATAAAAATCCAACACGTAATCCCAAGGAGTATGTTTTCATTGACAATATTCAGTTTAAAAGCATATTTTGCCAGGAAGGCTTAAAAAAATCTTTGTTTCTTTGTTAATGTAGATTGTCTGTGTCTTTGTTTTGCATTTTACAGTGACTTTGAACCTTCTTTTCCAGAGATGAATCCAAAGCTGTGTTGCATAGCACGTTGGACTATTTTTTGTCTTTAAAATACATAGGAAGGGATAAGTTTAATGGCAGCATTTATGTGATTTATGTGTTCTTCTTCTTTTTCCACTTTGGTAACAGTATTGTTTTGACTGTTTTTCTAGACTTTAAAATATGTTTGAGGAAGTTATGGTACTTGATGAGAGAGGAAAAACACTAAAAATTAATTTTCATTGCACAGGAAGAAAAAGAGAGTGAGAATGAAAACTGAATGTAGGTAATCATTGTGTATTTTCCTTATCTCTTGAATTATTCATCATTCACTTTTAAAAACAATGTGAAGGGTTCTGTTACAGGATTTATTTTAGAGTTGAAAAAAAAATACCCTACTTTGGATGAGAAAGGTGTCGAGGGAGTTTCCAGATGTGAAAAACTCATACAGAATGTGATACTGCTAACAGCAGAAGTTGTACAATTCATCCAAGTGTAAAGGTTAAATAATATGTCAGACATTTCAAGTTGCAATCTGATGCACCTTAAAATATATTGTCAGCATGTTCTTTAGATTTATATACTTCAGTTTGTTCTACACTAATAGGAATAATTGTGCTTAACAAATACTGAAAAATTAAAGTATTGTGGTAGGACTTAAAGGTTTTTGAACATTAATTGTAATTTTTCTGGATGTAGGTGCTACGTGATGATGCATCATTACAGAGATACCTAGAAGAAAAATGTGCTTGTTTAGTATAACTTTATACCTCTTTCCCAAGGATCCTCTGCCTTTCTATCCCATCTTTATTCTGGCCTTCACTGGATGTATTCGCATCATCATATTTACTTTTTCCTTAAACTCTCTCTATTTCTTATACAGTTTTTTCTTATTACGTGAAGACACCCTTTGAGTCTTCTTACCTTTTTAAAGTTCAACTCTTAATCCTATGACAATTAAGTGACTGACTGGGAAAGTAAAGCAGCTTTGAGTTTGTTTCTCTTTATTTTCAGTTAATCTGTAAACTGTTATGATTTCTCTTACTTTTCCTGTTTCCTTATTCCAATCTTATGTCAAAGTTTTAATACTGTAAATTCCCCAAATTAAATACTGATCGAAGACATTTTAAAGGAAGCTTCTTAATCAATGTCTTCACCATTTCATCAATATATTTTTTTAAATTTTATTTACTGAGGAACAAACAAGAAAATAAACTTTTTTCTCCCCCCCCCCCCCTTACAACTAAAAATACTTCTAAATTTATTTTATTTTATTTTTTATTGAGGTCTAATAGTGCCTGCTATGTATTTACAATCCTATTGTGATTTGATATAACAAAAAAACTAAATTAGTTACTCTAAGAACATTTATCTATATTTTCTTCAATCATCTGAAGTCTAGAAAGCTTTATTTGCATTTTAATATTTTGTAATGTTTATTTTATGCAGCTTGTTGAATAGATGGCCTCAAGTAAAAAATTCCTAATAGCGTAGAAAACAGATGTTTGTACATCCACTCTTTTCTCAAAGTAATTAAATACAACATATAGAATGTTGGTAGAGAGAAGTAAATCAATTCTGCTTCTGTAAGTTAGGGAGAATTGTGGTTCTTATGTTTTCTTCTTCTTAAATAAAAATAAGCTGATTTTCATCAAATGACTCATTTTCTCCCTAGCTTTATGATCCCTTTTAATGGTGATGATGTTGAGATGAAATTTTAAAATGTCATGCAATACCAGCGCTGCAAAAGCTTCATATATAAAACTAATGTTTTTCAAATTTTATTTACAGTATCTCCATATAAACAGAATACTTTGTAAGAAGTGGTAATGTACTGCAGAGCAGAAGATGATAGGAGATTGCCACATAATCAAAGCTGTTCCCCATATTCACATGAAACATACAGTACTTTTGCAGTGATACACAGAATAATCTGTGCTTTTCCCTTTGTGTGCTAGCCATAGAACACTTTCCAAAATCATATTAAAAACACAACTGATTATTCGTACAGAAAAAGAGTTAACCAAGGCTATCATCAGTGAACCCAGTGACTGAAACTATATAGAATGTGTTTGAAATACCAAGTTCAGTGTGAGAAACTGACTGCTTCTGACATGCCAGTTGTTTCTGCTTGCATGCATTGCAGAATTTTTCTTCCTGACCTAAATTTGGAAATATGTTGTTTACAACAATTAACTGTCATGTATTTCAGAAGTTTCAATATCATAAGGAGCAACACTGCATGCCCCACTGTATGTTGTTAAAAGTTTGTCCTTTGATGCTGCAGAAATAAAATAAAACAAGAATAAAAGAAGGCCCCAGAAGCCAAGCTGAACATTACAGGAAGTGTAAGAGGAGAGAAAGGAAATTTTCTTGACCTTGGAAAGCAAAGCATGGGAGGCCTGGCATTACTGTAATTTACACATGGAGAAATCAGATATTAGCAACAAACAATCATGTAGTCTTGTTGTAACCTCTTTCTTGTCTTATGAGTATAAAATCGTTATTTTTCATATTGAGATTGAATTTTGGAGTATGGTTTTTATTGAAATCTAGGATTAAACTTCATTCTTACAACCTGAGTGATATCAATCGTTATTCTCATAGATACATTAGTAGATGGGCTTTCATCAGTTTGAAAATTGCATTGTGAGATTGATGGATTGCTCACTTCTGAATGACAACCAGAAATACGAATAAGTGTAACGAAAGGTCTGGTTTCTTTGATCCTCCTTAAATCATGTAGATTTAAGTCCCATTCAGATTCTGTTTCAGTTAGCGTGGGTTGTACTATCACACTCATATCTTTTTCAGACCATTTGTGTGACATTGGAAACTAAGGAGCGAAGCTTTGAAAAGAAGGCAAACCTGAACTTTGCATTTGCAATTTGACTTTGTGACCATGTATAGAATAGTATGACATTGACTGGAAACCACAGTTTAGGTAGAGTGAAACAATACCAAGTTTTATAGCAAGGCACAAACTAGGGTATGTTCACATGGGGTACTCTAGTGAAAGGAGATGGGGACGATAAAGTAAATGGAGAAAAGAATGATTGAAAATGCTGCAAGGTAAAGAACCTCTTATTTTTCCAAAGCCGGTTAAAATTTAAAATGATTTATATACGCTGTCTGGCAGCTAATCAGGTAGATGAGTTTTGTATTCAATCATGGGAATCCAGCAGAGTTCAAGAATGCCTTTGATGAAATGCATGAAGTTTGGAATTAATATAAAAAATTGTAGGAAGCCAAAAGTACCTCATATAATGCCACCTTTTTTACTTTTTAAAAGTAAAATACCCTTTTCAGCCACCAAACATGTCCTGAAACCAGCATTTGATATCTATCTTGAGCTTTTTTATGTATACTCAAAATCATTATAAAATGTCCGAGTACATACCTTAGTGTAAATTTTTTCTGTTATTTTCTTTCAACTTTTAATTTTCTGTGAATCTATGATTCTATGACTTTCAAGCTGATCTGAAAACTAAAGGAAGACTAACTGGTTCCTGATGTTTCTAGGGGAAGATGGGGCATGTGGAAAATAAAAATTGGCTGTATATTGAAAATAAAACTGCATAAAAGTTCATTTTAAAAATTGATTTTCTGGAGAGTCATGCTTTGGAAATAAAGATTAGACAAATTAAACTCAATATCTGCTGACTTGACTTCCATTTTACAGTGGACTGGGAATTAAAACATCCTGAGCTTCAAAGTTCTATGGTCAACTTCCTCCACATATATACTTTTTAAGGTTCTCTACCATCTTGTCTGATTATCTTTACTATGTTCCTCTGCTGAGGAGATTAGCTGCTACTTCAGCTGATATTCAGAGATAAAATATTTCTCAATAGTGTCCTTCCTGTTGTTTTACTTACGTTCTGTCAAACTTTTTCTCTACAACACAAGCTGTAAGGAGAAAGAACTCCACTTGAATGGAGGACTCAAATTAGGAAGGACAGAGAAAGTAAGCAAGTGAAAGTAAGCAAGTGAAAGTAAGTGTCTAGTACAGAAAACACCTTAAAGAATCAGTGATGAATGAAAGTGCATGCTCCAGTCAATCTGCATTGGGAAGTTAAGTTTTAATTTCTTGAGATAGCGAGGGAAAAAATGAAATTAGTCTGTGAGTGACAAAATCTAGCAGAAATGTTTCATTACTAATTGTCAATATGTATGCATGGAAAAAATACCGGGGCAGTGGAACACAGCAAAATAAAGGGAGAAGTGAAGAAGATTATTCATAACCATAATGCAATTTTGGAAGTCTTAGTTGCAGTGCATCACTTGTGTCTCTGCATTGTTGATGGCCCAGGAAACATAAAGTCCTTATCTTCTTGGTTTGTCCCTAAGTAATATGTATAGAAAAAAATGGTGATGTAAATATTCGTTGTAGTGTTAAGAATCTTGGTAATCTGCATAGTGATAGACACAGTTTAATAGGAAATGAAGGTGAGATGACTGACACTAAAATGTGTAGCTAATTATGTTATGTATCACTTGGTAGTTTTCAGCACTCCTTTAGGAGTGATGACCAAAGGTGTTTTTCAGTTGCAGAAGCTGAGGTAAAAAGTACGTGCAGCAGATCTGCATGATTCTCACAGGTGGGAAGAGCAACATTAATACACAGGAATCAAACAACTCATAACCCACTCTTCGATATAGTTTTAAATGACTCAGCTTCTGTGACAACCTCTTCTCCCTCCTTTCTCTTAAGTCTACTTTTTCACAGAACCTACCGGTGATAATGCCACAGTTTGTACATATTGTATGTTATGGAATCTTCCAAAAGATTTTACAGAGAGATTGTGTAAACAATACAGCTTTCAAGCAGAGATAGAAGGTATAAAAAGAAAAAGAAGGAGAAAGATATGCATGCTGATCAGGAAGTTATTGACAGAGGAACAAGACACGTTTGAACCCAAGAAACCCAAGGACATAAAAACTCTTAATAAATAAGGAGAAAGGTGTAAAATGCCAAAACTTCTTATTGGTTCTCTTAAAAAATGCTTTTTTAGAAAGGAAATAATCATTAAGGGTTTTAGAAGCATATTCACTTATCTGTTTTTTCTGTTTTTTTTTTTTTTTTTGGTCTGTTTTTTCCTTTTCTGTTTCCTTTCCTCCCTCCCTCACCCCCCCCACCAGATTCTCCCATAGTTTATTTGAAATTCATGTGTATGTCCTTAACTTAGTTACAAGTGTCTATGTCATTGTTTGGTCAAAATTTCCACTGACATCAGTGTTTGCCTCAGTAAGGACTGCAAAAACTACGATCATCCTTTAGGAGTTGATCAATTAGTAATGAATCCAGAGGTAGTGAATCTGGAGGAAAAATACAAAAGCTGAAATAGTATGGAGGTAAAATGGGCAGTATGTCACCGTCTTTTAAATTGTAGACCTTTTGTATGAGTCTTTATGCAAGTGACCCTCACTGCACATAGCACACAGATAAGAGTTGCAGTTTAGTCATTGGTATGTGTCAGCAAGGAATTGTATGAGGAGTTGCTGGGTGAAATTAATACATCGTGTTAGTTATGTCATGTTAAAGTGTGGTTTATGAAAGAATGTTGTGGGATTTTTAACAGTGCAAGAATAGTCTTCTTGCAGTATTCCAGTTTATCTTCCGTACTTCACTTGTTTAGTCAATGAAAAGCAATTTGCAGAAGGCAACAGGCTTTGCAAAGACAAAAAAAAAAGAAGATGAAATATCTTCTACTGCGTATTGTTATTAAGATTCCTCTCCTCAATATGTCTCCATCCCAATATAGATGTAACTGGGGGCGAAGGAGTGGGGCTGTGGAGTACCAGCTGGAGTATATAAATGGGGTCTAGTATAGACGCAACAATGCTTGGTAAGTTCCTAAAAATTATGTCGACAGCTGTTGAGCTCGTCCGTAGTCAGTGTTTTTTGAAGACAAGCCAAGGAATTTTTAATCAAGGAAGATTACTGGGCAGATTACTGTGTGCTGAATATTTAAAAATAGACTTACTTTTATTAGTAAAAAAACTCTTTGTTTAAGCCAGAAGTGTTACATTTTTCACTGAAAATGCAAAAGCTGTTTTGATTTAAAACAGTATTAAATTATTATGAATGAGATGGAAAGAGATAATGAGATGGAAAGAAGATAATATTTATTCTCTCTAATGGGAATGTTCTATAGGAATGTCAGAGTGAGTAATGCAAGTGCATTTTAACTTTAAATTTTAATGGATCTCAGACTGTAGCATTTTGGAGGAAAAGAGGGCTTTCAGTGACCTGTTAGATTGGAAAATGTTTGATTTAAAGAAAATTGTCGATGGAATGTTTTTGACTCTGAAGTTATTTTGGTAATCTGCTCTCATAGGACCAATTGCTATTCTTTTCCCACCCTAATGAAACTAGGTCACTTGTTTTTGGCACTCATCCAAGCTGTGAGATTTATTTGGTGTTCAAGCTCACTGTCTAGAAATAGTGATGCAATGTCAGCAAGGCCACTTTTCATTTCATGAACATAATTTCCAGTGCCCTGGAATTAATTTATTCATTGACCTGTTAATAACTGCAATCCGTCACTGGCTTATAGAGGCAGAGGAAGTGTCTGGAAATAGTCATGGTCACCCTACCAGGTGATTAGTTACAGGATTTCTGTTTAGTGTAACATTTTTTTGTTTTTGATCATGTTGAAGAGTCTGGCTGCTAATGAAAACAAACCAGCTACTTAATCAAAAGGAAAATACTTGCAATTAGCAAATATTGGAGTGAGATAACTGATATGAAGTGGTTGTTCTATACCATATTTTACTGTAACATATCTGAGACACATCCCAGTTACATCTGAAAAAGTATAGGAATTCAGCATATGTAGATGATGTACAATGTCTTGAAAAGGTAGTTTGAATCAAGCACATTATTGCATAACTGTTATACTTAATAAATAAAATGAATTAACTTCTTCTTCTTTTCCTTCTTCTCCTTCTTCTCCTTCTCCTTCTTATTCTTCTTCCTGTTCTTATTCTTTTTATTCTTCTTCCTCTTCTTCCTCCTGTTCTTCTTCATCCTCTTCCTCTTCCTTTTTCTTCTTTCTTCTTTTTCTTTCTTTTCTTCCTTTTTCCTCCTTCTTCTCCTCTCTCCTCTCTCATCTCTTCTTTCTTCTTCTTCTTTCTTCTTCCTTCTTTCCTCTTTCTTCTCTCTTTTTCTAATGGCAGTAAATTACTGTGGATAGCAAAAATAGCTGTTAGCCCTTTTCTACTTTGTGTGTGCCAGAGACCTGGAGAGTTGAGCTTGCTTCTGCCATTGATGGAGAAGGATTCAGGGGTCTGAAGTCAGTTCTCACTGTGCAGCATCACAATTGGCTGTTCCTACCAATGCTGCCACTGTTTCAGCATTTCTGTTTCTAAGGTAGAGAAGCATCAACTGTAGCTCTAAAGGGATCTCTGCCTTGTTCTGTCAGTTCTCCTTGTTCAGAGCCTTTTACCTTCCTTTAGATCTGAATGCTTCTTACTAGCTCTGATTAAAATATCAGGCACCAACACTGCATGTAGTAAACCCTACTCTTGGGTATGTATGGGAAAGGCTATTGTACAGATTTGTACAAAACCAATTGTTGGGCATAGATTAAAGCTTAATAATGAGAAAGGGCTTTTTGTGTGTCTGTGTGTCTAATTTAATACAGCTCAGGAGCTTCTGAGCTAAAGTGCTTCATGTAATACTACAGTCTATTAATTTTCTTATGTTGGGACTACTTTCAGTAGTGCTCAGTGCTGATTTACTGTTGCTCCCATTGCGATCATGGAAGGCATTGCCACTTCTTTTGTCTCAGGTTTCATGATTTATAAAATTTTTCTTGAAGCTGTTGTTTCAGAGGACAACAGGTGGCCTCAAATTTCATAGTCAGGCAATGATGGCTGAAAAAGTGTTGCTTTGTAATGGTTTAGAAAGTCAGTATAAGTGAATGTGTGCATTTATTTCTAATCCATTTTTGGGGAGGAGTCTTGCTTAACTATTTCTGGTGTTTAAGGGTGAGAAAACACTGGAAATCTTGTTTAGTGAGAAGGTATTAGTTGAAACTTAGTATTTTAAAATATTCTAGCTTTCTGAGATGTATCTGAAAGGTGCCTGAACACCTTTTTGGGATGAAGTTGTGATGTCCGTAGAAATGTTTATCCTGTTTTAGTGCTAGAATATGTGAAATTCAGACCATTTTTTTTTTTTTGCTTCAAAATATAATAGGAAAATGCAGCTTTTGAACCAAAAATGATAAATAGGACAGAAAATAGCAGCTTTTTCACTGAGTCATTTTAAAACCAGTGTTTTCTAATAAGAGACTTGTATAAAAGGCAGTAGCTACTACATACTCCTCTGCTTAGTGATCTTTATCATAGAAAACTGCTAGCTATGTTATTCCTCTGTATGGAACAAGAAAATGCCAGACTGTGAATCTGTCTGCTTTGTATAATATTCAATCCTTCAGCATATGGAATACTAGCAAATTTTGATGACTTGACCGATTACATCTTTTGATGTCTTCTTTGTTTTCAAGTTCTTTCAAATGACACAGTAAATTAATCTTTTCTCTGTTCACTATGTCTACTGACTGTCCTTCAAAGTCTTTATAATAAAAAAGAGAATAAAAGCAAAGTAAATTCCTGGTGAGTCACTTTCTAAAATATGTTAGAAGAGAAAACCAGAAAAAAAAAAAGTTATGAACAATATAAAACAACATTTTGATCTAGTAAATTGCATGGAAGCAGAACATACTTACATGTCTTTTCATGCCAGGCAAACCAGTGCGACTGATTGGATATATCTTCCTGTGTTCCAGACACACAGACGTTTTTCCTTCAAAACATGCTGTTGAAGCCTTTTTGGTTCCTTTCATTTATAAACTACTTACAAGGAAATCCCATTAATACTTTGTAGTGTTGCTATATTATTCTGTTCTTAGCACATAGTATGATCCTGATTCAAATAGAGTTTTTGATCCCATTTTTATGTTTCAACATGAAATATAGGAACGTGTTACTGTTTGATGGCTTTCTAAACTCATAGTTGTTTTGGGGCGTTGACACTGACATATGTTTGGGAAATCTCTCAGCCTGAATCCCTAGTTCACCTATACTGTAGAAAGCATAAAGTAGAACAATGTAATCTTGTAAACATTCATGTGACTGTCATTCTTGAAAATGTCTGTATTCTACGAGTTCATTGTTTTCTGTCACTACTGCCTGCGGTTTTTCACTTTGCTCAGCTTAACATCTGCTTTATTGATTGTTTCAAATGAAATTCTGTGACATATTTGCCAAAGGTTTGTACTTAAAAGGAACATAAGCTAAGTGTAGTTTTCTTCTTCTGTAATTATGTCATTTTTTATCCCCCTGTTTTTACTGAGGAGAGTACTTTGGAAAATAATATTGGCTCTGTTTCCTTGTAAGGGGGTCAGCAGGTGATACTTCTTCCAGCAGAGCTGGAATAAAAGTAGGTCTGGTGGGAAGTAGGTGAAAGATAGCCAGTTAAAAATCTTGAGCATTCACAGTTACGAACATTTCATGTGTGTAATTTTCACTGTATACTGTAGAACTTTGTTGTTATAAGCCTTGCCTCCAAAATCTTCAAGCTGTTT
The DNA here is from genome assembly GCF_963932015.1 of Anas acuta. NCBI lineage: Eukaryota > Metazoa > Chordata > Aves > Anseriformes > Anatidae > Anas > Anas acuta. The sequence goes on along the minus strand of NC_089017.1, from coordinate 43,127,561 downwards.
TCAGGTATCTCAGTCTCAAGTACACCTAAAATTGCACTGAGTTTGATTACTACTAAATATTCAGGAAACATGAAGGAAAAATTAAAACCTCTGACAAGCTGCTTCATCTAGCATATATGAATGCTGCTTCATAGCATATATGAATGAGTGAGATGGATCGTAGCTGAGTCAGATGAAAAATTTTCGTGGTAAATTCATCTCACAGTGTAGAGACTTCCCTAACACTTTTCTTGCAGTAGAATCCTCAATGCACTAATAAACATGGGAGAAGTTACCATCCTTTTAGGAAAGATTGGTGAAAAATAGCTACTTTAATTTTGAAAGCTGATCTTCTCTGTATCTACCACCCTGTTTCTGGAAGAATCTTAGCATACTATCACACCTGCATTCAGACAGGCAAATGTAAACTCCAGCCTGTTTCTGTGTACTGTGAACTGGTAGGACAATTCTGAAGTCTCTTGGGCATCTGGACACAAGATATTTGTATTAATTGTCAAAATGAGGGTCATAAAAATAGCTGAAGGACACAGGTATTTCTGAGGTGGTGTATCTTGAAGCAGTAGTCAACCTTTCTGTTCAGTTCCTAGAAGGGTGTTCCTGCTAGCATGTGGGATTCAGTTCCCTAAACATAGGTGTCCCATGTGTCTGGATGGGGCTCCTGTTACTTCTGTGTTTTCTGTGTCAGAACAGGAGTTGTAGATACAATCTGATGTCTAAAATGCTTTCGATACGTAGGTTTAGTAATTTCAATCCAATGCATAATGTCAGTGTTATGAGGCTTCAAGAACAGGAGGTTCTGAGGGCAGATTTTAGATGTGCAGAACATAAAAAGCATAGTACATGTTGATATTTTTGCATTCTTTCAGATAGAGATGTCTGTTAGTTTTTGTTGCTAGTTTGGACCTGGACTTATATTTTAACTTTCAAAGTACAGACAACTTACAAATGTGCATTTAATTTGTACTACTATCAAAGTCATGCAAATGTAAGAATTCTGGACAAATACAGCAAATGAGTATGTGGTCATTTTGTAGGCAGTACCAAAACTTCACAGACTGTCCTAATAATAAGAACAGAATGTGCAGCTGAAATATACAAAGGTACAACATAGCTCTGCTTGTACGTAACCATAAGTATTACAAAGAAAATCAGACAGAAGGAGGTGTGCTTCAGAAATAAAATTCAATAAATAGTAAATACAAGTTCTATATGCTTAGCCAGTAATTTCCTTTGAATTTTGATATATGAAAGCTCACATAAAAGATTGCAAGTACTCGTTTATAAATCATAATTCATAATTCTTGCTCATATTTTTCTTCCTATCCTGTGACTATAAGCTTTGCTTTCCAGTTATGTGTATTTTACACACACACCCATACACACACACGAATCAAAGTAAAGGACTGGATATAGACTTGATTGCTGTCGGTATGGAAGAGAAGTTTGATAATTTGAAGACCAAATGCTTTTTACTATTATAATTCTATCTGAAATGTACCTGGTAACTGTTGATCTTTTACTGAAATTTCTGAAGTTTCATGCCAGATTTATGCACTAATTGCTGTGAGTTTGACAATGCATAAGGTAATTCATGGCTTGTAGGTTAAATTTCTTTACACTGAGAATCAACAGACAATTTTAACCCACAGATATTGTGCTGTGACTTCCTTTGAGACTGGACCCATACTAGTGAAGGATTTCTCACTGCTCCTCCAAAATTTGCTATTAGAGGCAGAAATCGAATGCTTGAATTTTGTTATTTCAGTTGTTTATAAGGAGGTTATGCCTAGCCAGATTTATGACTGCTGCAGGTGATCAGAAGGCTTCATGCTAAGAACTCTTAAGTGCAAAATATATCATCTCTTCAACAGAATAGTAGGTGACCCAGAGCATAGCACTGTGCCAAAAAAAAAACAACACCCAAAGTTCAACTTCTTCAATCTTGAAGTGAGAAATAAGTAGAGAGTAACAGGAAGAGTACAAAAATAAAGGTTCATAAAGCATAAAAAAAACAACTATTGTTGTCCTGGCTCTTTATTCATAAAGGAAACCAACAAAAAACATCCACCGCTGTGAATTAAAAAGGACTTGGAAGTATCTGAAGTCCCAATAGTGTCCACCCATAGGCTGATAAGTGAATCTAATGGCCTTCTGTTCTGAACTCATCACACTGCTTCATTTTAAATTAAGTTAAGACCCACGATAATTCCTTGAATGCTGTTTAAAAGATGTGTCCTAAAATAGAATTTTGGCTTAACATGTTGTGACTATGTGCAGGTGACAGATTATAGAAGGTTTGTTTTCATTTATCCAGTCATCCAGGAGACATCCAATGCATTAGAAAATATTTGGTCTTCACTTTTTCAGAGTTCTTTGATCTAGACATAGTCCTGGATAACCTATTCTTTGTGACCTTTTTTGAGCAGGGAGTTTGGACAACATGACTTTTAGTGATCTTTTCCAACCCTGAATCATTCAGGGATTCTGTGATCTTGGTTAGTTGGATGAAGTATCAAAGACAGCAAAAACCATACTGATTTTATTTTTTTTTGATTTCCATAATCATGGTAAAGTGAGCTTGCATGTTATAAGCACAGGTAATAGCACAACATAAAGAACGTGTGATACGTGTATGTGAGTCTTTTTTTTTTTTTTTTTTTATGATTTGTTATCTTTTTTTCTCTTGTTTCCTGCCGTTCTAGGACTTCAGATTATCACTTCTGACAAAATCTCTACTTCACAAGTTTCATTACATGTATGAGTGGTAGTTTAGTCTTTCAGCGAAAGGTGTTTTATGATTTTTTCCTTCTTTGATATTGCTGTGTGAGTTGTGGATAGTAAACTCACTTTAATATTCTCTCATTGATGGTAACAGGCTCAGACAAAAGAAAATTATTAGTTGTATTCCTGCTTAACCAAGCCTAAGATATGCAAGTTAAAGGGTTGTTAAATATAATGTTAAAGATATGCAAGTTAAAGGGTATGCAGTTAAAGGGTTGATGAAGGGAGTTTGCCTTAGGCTGTCACACCAGCAAGCCAGGCTGACTAAAATGGAAAGGAAAGTAGCATTATCTTTACAAATATGTGTAGAGTAATAGTGAAATGATAGCAATGCTGTGGTTAAGGTTAATATGAATTTGTAAGTTCAGTTGCAGATTTTTTCCATGCTCTAAACGTGAAATGCTTTCTGAAATTATCTTAAAAGAGGCTATTTCTTATTGAAAACAGGATTATTGTGAATAGTCACATTTCAGGAGCAAGACACTCACAGGGTACAGTGATTCTTGGCCCAGAGAGTGTCAGGATAGGAGAGGTAAAAGGAACTGAAAGATACCATAGTATCATAGGCAGTTCTGGTCTGTGTGTGGTTGTGGATCTATATTTAAAAATGTAATTGTTCTAGTAATTGACTGCAAACTACATAACTGAGTTGAACAGAGAAGCATTCTGAGATTGGTAATGTATTACTAGAGTCATAGTTTAAATATGCGGTTGAGTAAGTGCTCACCTGAATTGAGCATTGGTATACACTAGTGATATCAGTGACTGGGTTGCATTAGGGTGTTTGTTCCAGGTTGTCCTGGGTTTCATCGTTTGTTGTTGTTCTTGTTGTTGTTGTTTTCCCAAGGTTTTGCTAGGTTGTGCTGGGGTGCTCTAGGTTTTGCTCCTAAACAAAGGACAAACATGGAGTTGGAATCTTGCTTCTACATTCTTAGCATCTGACTAAAGTTTCCACAGATGCAAAGACTAGAGGGAATGATCTTGGCTAGAAAATTTCCTTTTGAAAATAATATTGAGATTTTTTTTTTCAGGGATTCAGGAAAAACAATGTGTGGGCTTTTTGTTGTTGTTATTTTAAATTTATTCTTTTATTTATTTTTTTTTCTTGTAGAAAGGTTTTAATTATTCTCTGACAAAGGCCATTGACAGAGGTAAGGTCCTGCACTGGCTGAGCAAATGTAACTGAAGTCCATCCAGAAATGCCCAAATAAGCAGATATGAAGAAAAAGCAACCAAATGTCACATTTTCAGTGCTAAAAGAAATTGTGTACTTCTATTTATATGTACATAGCCTAATTCCGTCAGGAACTGTGTTAATTTTAGGGATTTACATAAACACATCAATAAGCACTGAGCTTTGGGAAGTGTCTCTACAAATGTATAGATCCATTATTTCTTTGGTTGGTTATGTGGATTTTTCTCACAAAGGCAGATGAATGTTTATTATCATAATAAGAATTTCTGTTATTCTCATAGCATCCTTGACAGTACAGGCTCATGAAAAAGTAAATGTAGATAATATATTACAGGGGCTCTGTACTCCACAGCTCAGTAGATTGTGAAGGGTGGCACTAAGTATAATTTTTGTAATAGATTAGGTAATATCAGTATTGAGTACAGAACAAGTATAGAGTTAAATTGGCTGACTCTACATGACCAAAAAATCACTTTTGACTCTAATTGAAAGTGAGGTGTGGCAGTTCTCTGCTTTATGTATGGCCTTTACTGTCCCTTCTACAAAAAGAATATTGGGATGCCCACTGGCATTGAAGTCATCTCAGGGGGAAAGTTTAGATATTTTCCTGGTGTTTAGAGATCTAAGTATAGGTGAGCATGGTATCTTTTTACAATGTAAGCCATGAGAAGTCAACTTCAGCAAAGTATAGAGATGATTTTTGAATTAAGTATGGATTATGGCAGATAAGTTGTATTGTTAAAGAATTTTAAAATCTGTTATCTGTAAAAGATTCTATTGATTTATGTTTAATCTGCAGATATGTGTAGGACGGGTAGTATATTTTTGCTTGTTTTGCAAAGATAAAGTAACCCCTGACTAATCTGCACTACTGCAGAAGTGGCATATTGGGACTTAAACTATCTGCAGTGCAGCTCATCGATTTTTGAGTGTCTGATTAAGGTAAATTATATCAATCACTGGGGTGGCAATGTAGAAATATGGAAGTAGTGTAATAGTAGTAATCATTTCCATAATGAAAAAGTCAGCTTTAAGAATGTGTGTAGGAGGAAAATGTTTTCCAAGAACTAACTACATTTGAATATCATTTCATCTAAATAGAACACACCTCCATATGACTGATATTTTCATTTTTAGTAATAATTGACATTCTTTGTGAGAAGTTGCTTGTGACTCTGTCTTCTAGAAATGCTGGCCTGCTAAGTTTTATTTCTGTACAGAAATAATTAAAAATAATGTACATTATTCTGTTCTTCTGTCTGTCCTATGATGAGTCAAATACTTTCAGTGTTTCTTTGTCAGTTATTGCCTTTGATTGCCTTTGCCATTCTGGCAATTATCTCTGTATAATTTTTCTCTGCGATTATTTAAGCTGTTCTCATTTTGGAAAGGGCTGGTTTCCATTTTTTTTTTTTCTCCTCCTAAGCAGGTCTCTGGCTTATTTCATATAATATCTAAGTCAAAAAAAAAACCAAAAACTTAGAAGTTACTGCTTTTTAAGCAGAAATCATAATGAAGCAAGGTATTCATTTCTACAAAATACTTTTATGAAGATGTTTAGAAAGTTTTTTTTTTTTTTCTTGAAATGACCAATTTATTTTAATCATGACTGAATTATTTGAATGAGATCTGAACCTCTGTGCTTAAGTTGATCTTTACACTGGAGGGTCGAGGAAAATTCAGATCGATTCAGTGATGTAGCAGTCTCTTCTGTGTATCTTTTATGAGGAAATCGGATGTTGAATGAGAGACTAGGTGGAATCTGATTCAAATCAGCTGGTAAAATTGTTGTAGAGTAGTTGCAAATGCTGTTTCATAATACTCTGTCATCGTTCCTGTAGTTTAACATCATAGAAGTAGAGAGTTAGCAGTGAAATAATAAATCACTTTAAAAAGCCTATGCCTTGGAGAAAATGCAGTAGCTTGTTAGAAGCCCTCTGCTTATTTAATTATTCTAGCTCATGTTTACAGTATTAAAAAGCAGGTAACTGTATTTTTAGTCATCTAGTCTTCTGAAGAACAGAGATACTAGGCTTGTATATAATTTGTCAATAGAATTTTGCAGATAAGATAATCAAGGATGAATATCCATAGTATTAAGGCCATATTCTATATCTGTGCATGGCATCATTGAAAATTTGATTGCTTGAACTTTCTCAGTGATGGTAGGCAAGCTACCAGATCCAATTTCTGGTTGACAACAAAGAAGTCAAATAAAGATTTTTTTCATTTCCTGACAGTTACACATTCCAAAAGATTAGCAAATTTTCTATATTTTGATTAGTGCTGACTGATATTCTTTATAAAAGATGTTTACCCGCTAAAATTTTCAAACAAGAAAATGCAGAAGTGTTATTGATGTTAAATGCAAGTATGTTATTGATGACTGTTAAACATCCTTCTTTCTTCTTTGTCTTTAGTACTACCAGTTATATCAAAAGAATTTGCTCTGATCATGTAAAGGATCTTAGTGGTGTTATTCCCCACTGGCATGGCATTCAGGTTATTAGTTTTCATTTGAGCTATATTAAATGTTAATTCTGATGATCTCTAAGACAGTGATGTTAGTTTTTCATATTTAATTTCAGGAACAAGAAGTTTGATTCAAGGTTTAAGGATATGAGGAAGAAAGAGCTGAATGGGCTCAACAGTTAGCCCTACAATTAGTTCATAACAGTTAGCACATTGAAATGATAAATTATTAATGCTAGAAGAGCATCAGTGAAGAAGAGACGGAATTTTTAGTTATCTCAGAAACGAGACTGTTTTCTCACATTTCAGAAGATCTAACAGGTGAAACTTTGTTTATTGAAATGCAAAGGCAGAAAAAATACTGTAAAACTTGAAAAACGAAACTTTGCCAGTGTTGTAGTCATCAGTAAAACAGATGATGTTACTGTGCAATCTCGATTGCTCTTTGCTCAAGCCTGATTTCTTTTTATCTTAATGTTCAAAAGAGGACAAAGGGTCTTTAAGTGACTATGGCAGAAAGAAAAGTGAAGTAGCTGGTAAGGGAAACTTTGCTTATGACAGTGACATTGTCTCCAGCATAGTATGTGTTAGAACAGTATCAAGATGTGATTAATTACTGTGGTATGACATGTCTTTCGAGATATTTTACTTTTGCATATATGGGCATATTAAGCTGGAAGTCAAGGGCTGTGAGGAAGAACAGCAAAAAAACAAACAACCACTGTTATCTTGGATTGTGCTGGGTTGTTTGCAGGTCTCAGACATTACAAAATCTGAAATTGCTAACTTTTATGATATTATAAATAACTGAGAATTAATATAAATCAGAGAAAGAAGAGATGCATATTAAAAAAAAAAAAGATGCAATTAGTTTGTATTCAGTTATTTATACACAGTCTTACTCACAACTACAGCATAAACTTTGTCTGCAGAAAAGGCCAAAGTGTTACCTGAAGCCACATGGACGCAAATCTGAAGTGGTGAATGTGAAAAGAACCTTTCCTCTTTTGACTTCGGTGTCTCTGTGCAGGATCCAGCCTCTCCAAGAGTCTTCATCCGTTATGGCTCTTCTGAGACAGAGCTGGTTGCATAAAGCACTGAGCTCTTTATAGGTCCAGTAGTGAAATGAGGCGTTGGTTTTTAACATCTGACACTTCTGTAGATGACCAGTCACTTTATGGAAGCAACTGTAGGTAGAAAGGTGGGAATAGCCACATTAGTTTTGTTTTGTGCCATGAAATGTAGAATTTAAGCAGAAACAGGGAAGTCAAATACCGTGACTGGAAAACAGCCAAATCAGTGAATGGACTGTGATATGACAATGTATCCTACCAATACAATTTATATAATTTATCAAAATAACACATAATTTAGTAAATTACCTCAGCACTTATTTGTAAAAGTAAGATGGTCATTTTAGGACTTCTGTTTAAATCTCTGTAACTAAATACCTTTTGTGTTAGAGCACTTCTTCTTTGGATCCTGTCATGCCTCAGTGTGTCAAGCCTTCTGGATAGTTAAGGATTTGTATCATACTTTAATCCTTCTTTTATGGAGGAGTTCATGTGGAGTAGTTTCTCAGACATTTAGAAAATGTCTATTATATGAATCACATTGTCTCAGTGGGATAAAAAGTGGCTGAACTGTGTTCCACATCAGTCTCTTGTTTTATAGTCTTATGAATCAGTGTTTGGGCATTATATTATTCATACCATGAAGCTAGTGCAGTAGAATTATGCTGTTATGTTACATGCTGGAAAAAGTGATGTATTTATACCTGGACTCTTGGTCTGCAATGATGTAATGGAAGGCAACTGTTAATTTGCCATTTACTTTGAAGTTCATTAACTCACTTCAATTTTGAATGTGATTTTCAAATAAATAAATAAAAATTATGTGCATGTCCTACTTTATCTCTTTGATACCTAAATAAATGTTAAAAGGGAAGTTACCACTTGTTTCTCCATTAAAAAGGTAGGATTTCTTAATATAACTGCAAATCTAGCATGCTAAAAATAGAATCTAAGTAATGAGAGGATTTGCTAGACTCTCTAATAACAAAAAGGTCATTTTGAAAAATATTTGGTATCATTCATTTATAGTGTTGTAGCACACAAATACCTTGGTTTTGGATGAGAACCCTGTTGTCTAAGGCATAGTGCCAAAGGGGAGCAAAGTGATTGTCCGTGTAAAGTGTAAATTTAAGAAAAGATGCGATGTATTGGTTTCAAAATATAAGGAAGCCATGAGACCATATTCTTCAGTGTGATAGAAAATGATTTTGGTAGTGATGCAATATCTTCAGCTTCTGTTAGGTGTCAGAGTAAAGGAAAATTTTGAGGCTGAATTTGAAGAGAATAATTGTTCTTCTCTAGAAGAAGGCAAAAAGGTGCTTATTTCAGAGCTTGAGAAGTGAATTGTGGATATTGACATTTCTGCTGTCATTCAAAGACCAGGTTCAGCCACTCAGTACTGAATCAGACTTAATGGATATAATGAAACTAACAACTGAAAAGCATTACACTGATATTTTACTCAATAGAAGTTGATTGGAGTCAACAAAAGATGCAGAGAGGAATGGCAAGATGAGAAGGATGAGGTAGACATACTTTCTTTGTGATTTGGAGAATGAAATCAGCTGAAATTTCATCTCCATACTCTGATGAGCAAAGGTTTGAAGGCTGACCATGTACACCATAATCTAAACCCCTTGTACCTTTCAGCAGGACTAGACTGCCACAGGCATTCCCAGCATATTCTAGACAGAGAAAAAATAACTTTTCTTCAGTACTCCTGAATTTTGCTTATGATATTTACAATGAATGTAATTTGATTTGAAGAACAGCTGATTGATGGTGCAATTGAGTGTGGAAATGCAATAGAATAAAAGAAAGTTTTGAGCTATCAGAGTTGTACAAATCATTTCGTGGCTTCCTTGATTCTCACTCTTTTTCCCTGTGTACTTCCCCTGAGTCACAGATACAGATGTTACTAGAGCTGTTGTTCCTGACCCAGTCTTAGGTTCACAATTTTATAGGGTGGTCTTGCTTCTCCCGTACTGAAGCAATAAGAAAATTTTACACCCCATAAAAAAAAATGTTATTACTGAAGTGAAGAAGGCTAAACTTTTGTGAGTTTGTTAATTAGTTAATTTCCTGGTACTCACACAGTCTAAAAAACAAACAACAAAACAAAACAACAACAAACAGCAATTGATTGGACAGCCTCAAAAAACTTTAAGCATTGGATGAAGTCTGTAAGTTAAACTTTCAAGCACAAAAGTGAATAGATGTTACAATTTTCCAGATATGGTTCTCTAGTTTACAAGTGGGACTTAACTGAGCAAGTGAGGCTTTAGAACCAAGGAGCTTGTATGGTCTGCCCCAAAGGTCTGTCTAGCCCAGTGTCCTTTCTCCTGTGGAAGACAGAAGTAGGTTCCTAGGACAGGGTGGATATATATATAAATGATATCTCACTTCATTGCTTTCCTAGTCTCAGTTTTCTGATTAGGGATTTTCTGAGCTGGATATAGTTTATGTATTTTTAATAACTCTCCAGGAATTTTCTTTCTATTAATTTTTCTGGTCTTTCCTCCTTGTAAGCCTCTGCTTTGTTCAGTACTTGTACAACTGAGTTGATTTTGCACAGCAGGATCTGTAGGTTCTAATGCAGCAGCGACCTGATAGCTGAGTGATGTTCATGTGATCTAAGTACCTTTTCTTTTTTGAACTAACCATTACATCATTGCTGGCGTTCACAACTGTGGATTGTCTGAGCAGTAAGGGACCAGTCAGTGCAAGACCAGTAAGTGCTGACAAAACTCATGTATTCTGTTGATACTCTGCTCCCTCAGTCCTTGCTCCTTACCTCACTCACACTAGCTAATTTGAGTCTCTGTGTTACCTGACAAAGAACAGTTGCTTCTTTGAATGCAAGTTCTGATGACCTAGCCGTGATGCACTTTTTCCTGATGTGGTTGGTTAAACAATTTAAATAGTTACATGGAAGGGTGTCAGCATATTACAAGCAGCTGTGCTGAGAAAAGAGATTATTGCTTATTATCCTACCCTCAGCTGCATATATTGCCCTCTTGCCAGAAGTCATCACTCATGTAGATCTGCTTGCAGAACAGCTTGTGCAAACTTTTCTTTATTACAGTTGAAACGAAGGCACTAACAAAGACTCTACAATTCAAGCCATTCAGGCTGATTTTGATGAAAGCAGTCTCAGGAAATCTAATTCTGATTCTAGGGGTCAATTTTAGAAGCAGTATCACTGGTATTTAAAGAGAAGCTATAACCTCCTCTACTGGCACAGTTGGACCCGATTGACTAGAGCTGTTATCATATGAGATGAACTTCCCATTTGTGTTTTTTAATGATAGAGAAACTTAGGTTGGAAGGGTGCTTTGAAGGTCACATGCTCCTATCCTGTTAAAATAGGACCAGTTTTGAAGCTAGTAAGGTTGCTCGTGCTTTTTTCCTATCAAATGTTATGTATCTCCAAGCTTGGTTATTCCTCACTTTTCTGATCAACCTGTTCCAGGGTGTGACCACCCTCATTGTGAAGATTTTGATTCTTTCTATTTTTAGAATTTAATTTACTGCTTTGGACTGCAGTATTGACATTCCACGCCCTCAAATAACACCACAAATAAAGACCTGCAATGGGACTGGGACTTTGAAATGCTGTCGATGTGCTTTGAGTAGTCACAGAATCATAGAGCGATTTGGGTTGGAAAGGAGCTTAAAGATCAACTTCCAGCTGCCTGCCATGGGCGGGGACACTTCCCACTAGATCAGGTTGTGTGAAGTCCCATCCAGCCTGTCCTTGAACACTTCCAGGGATGGGGCATCCACAGCTTCTCTGGGCAACCTGTGCCAGTGCCTCACCACCTTCTGCGTAAAGAATTTCTCTCTTATATCTGATTTAAACCTCCCCTCTTTAAAGCCATTACCAATTGTCCTGTCAGTACACTTCCTGATTAAGAGTCCCTCCCCAGCTTTTTTGTAGGCCTCCTTTTGGAAGGAGGACCTGGAAGGCCACCATAAGGTTTGCCCAGAGCCTTCTCTTCTCCAGGCTGAACAACCCTAACTCCCTCAGCCTGTGTTCATAGGAGAGCTGCTCCAGCCCTTTCATCATCTTCATGGCCCTCCTCTGGACTCATTCTAATACATCCATGTCCTTCTTGTGCTGGGGTCCCCAGAGCTAAACTCAGCACTTCAGGGAGTGTTTCACGAGAGTGGAGGAGAGAGGTAGAATCACCTCCCTGGGCCTGCTGGTCATGCTTCCTTTGATGAGGTGCAGGATATGATTGGCTTTCTGGGCTCTAACTGCACACACTGCTGTATCGTTTTGAGCTTTTCCTGAGACTGTCATGTTTCCACCTATCTGTTAGTCCACTCATCCAATCCATACCTCTAATTTGGCTGCAAAATCTGCTGGTAGGCTGCTTCAAAAGCTTGTTACATTTGAGGTAAATATTCTTCCTTCCTCACATATACTGAATCAAACATTGCAACATAAGAGGGCAGTCAGGTTGCTCAGGCATTGCCTCTCACGTTTTTAGAGATAACTTCCAGGAAAATGGGTGATGTAATCTTTCCATAGACATAGGTTAGGCTGGCTGTCCTGAAGTTCACTGGGTCCTCCTCCTTGAAGATGGATATGATATTTGCAGTTTGGTTGTCTTGCAGTTGGGTATTTTGATGGTTGTGTCCATGCAAAGAAGAGACCAAAGTGACCCTATGTCACTGTGACATTAGCCTCAGCATCCTCCAGTGCATCCCCTCTTCTCCCTTCAGACTTGTTTATGTGCAGTTTGCTCAGATGTTTTTTGCTTAAACCACCCTTTACTGTGAATAGTACTTTAGTCCTCCAGGCACTACCATGAGGCTCAGGAACCCTGGTAAGCTTGAGAAGAAAGCTTGTCAATAAAAGCAAGGCAAAGAAAGCATTGCATAGTTTCAGCTTTTCAATGTCCTTTCTCATACCTACTCCATTTCTTTTGTTTCTTGGTCTTATGCCTCATTCACTACAGACCTACTCTTACCTTGGTCAGTTTTTGCTGCTAGTGTACTTACATAAGGTCTTTTTGTTCCCTGCCAACTCCAGCTCATATTCCATTTGTGCTCATGGGTGATGTTTACATATTCCTCTTGAGTACCTGTCCCCCGTTCCACCTTACATACACTGTGTGACATTCTCTTTTCTCATTTTCCTTCGAGGTGTTGCATTTACTGCACTCATGCTTGCAGAACAAGTTTATTGTTGAGCTTTCTGCATGCACATTTTTTTCTCAAACGACTGCTGCCAAAATTTAGTCTGCTTTCAGCTGGAGAATTACCTGGTTTTAAGCAAATAATTCAGTAATCTGAAGTTTGTGTGTGTGTAAGTAGCTGAGTAAGTTGTGTGTTCCATAATTTCAGTTCATGCTATCTCACGTGGAAATGTGAAACTAGAAATGTGTTTTACCTATTATGTTGTGAAAGTCTACAGCTAGAATGCAGTTCAAAACCCTATATTAATAATCATCAGTTTATATGGAAGAGTGTGAAGTAAAATGAGATTAATCTTTTCTTTATTTGAGTGATTATTTCTGTCTAGCCTGTTCATAAAAAGCACAAAGCCAATTGTTGATGTTAGTCTAATTGTTCAAATACTGTGTGGCATTCAAGTGTTTCAAGTGTGTATTTAAGCAGATTTCCTTTTCTTTCTTTTTTTTTGGATTTGAGACATCATATTAAAAATAGGCAGCACTGAATACCTGGCCTAGAGGCACCACTTTATACCTGTCTTAAAGCTTATAACTTTTTTTTAATCAGTCATTCTGTGATATGTAAATTTATTTTTAACAGCAGTTCAGAGAATTATGAAAGTTGCTATTAATGTCCTTCTTATAGGGGCTTTACTAGCAAATATATATCTAATTTTATTTCATTGAAATAAATTTAAAAAATGTTGCATTGTTCATTAAGAATTATTTTATGGTAATAAAATCCAGCAAGCTTAATTACAGCAGTCTGTAGATGTAATAGATATGTGTTTAACACAGTTCAGGCCTCACTAACCAGTTTAATGGGCTGATCAAAATTCTCCCATAGTGTTACTGTGTTTGCAGCACTTATCATGTACAATAATTTTGTATTTTTCATCTTGAATGGTGTATTAAAATAGAGTGCTGCTTTTTTTTTTTTTTTTTTTTTTTTTTTTTTCTCTCCCCAGCGTCTTAAATTAGGCAGCTGTAGTGGTTTTTTAAATGAGGAGTTTAACTGCATCCAAAGCCATTTAATCATATACTTCCTAAAAAGAGTTCTTTCCCTAACATTGTCTTGTGAGATGATCACTTGTCTAAGGAGACAAATTGCTCTCTTGGTGTAAGACGATTTAGAAGGCACAGATACTAGCTTTCAAACAATTTTATATAATAGTTTACAAACACATAGGATGTTCAGTGACAGTTTCAGGCTTTAGGTGATGAAGTAAAATGAGTTTTAGACTCTGATGATTTCATGTTGAACAAAGTGAAATTTTAGCTTTGATCTTCAGGGATGGAACTTAAGACGTGCATGATGATTCAGTTGTGGTTCAGAGCATGACGGTTTTAGTAACTCATTGTTGGATGGTGCTACGTGTTGAGATGTCTGTAGTAATAAGTGAAACAACTTACATCTTGTAGCTCAAGTTCAGGTAATTCATGTTTTAATTACAATCCTTACTCTTATAATCAGCCTAAATCAACAAATACAGTTTATTTTTTTTATTATTGTTTCTTATTAAGAGCAACTGCATTATGTTTTGAGGCATTTAAAATATATGCTATTTCCGTATTCTAGTTTGCATATGTGTGTTAGACTAATTACTTGAAGCTATTTTTGATGATCTTTAGGAGGTAAAGCAACAAAACATAGTGACGGTGTAATTATTATAGCAAATTACATTTGACATGTAACAAGAAAAAAAGAAAAACCCCAGTATGCTGTTGTCATTCTGTGGCTTCTGGTTGAACCTAAAATGCAATTATTCATGTTCCAGTCAAAAGCCTCTTTTACTAGATATTTTTGAACAATTGCAACTATTTCTTTTTGGCAAGTTAACTTTAGAGATGGAATAACAAAGAGACTAGTAGACAGACTTCTGCTGTTCAGTTACTCTGTCAGTAACTTCTGAATTAGGGGGTAAATGAATAATAAAGCACTGGCATCTGCCTCTGTGAAATTCCTGTTGGTGTTCAGAATTCACAGTCCTGACATTCCTGAAAACCTATCCATTTTTGATCCAGTTTAAATTTAGTCTGTGAATTATAAGAAGAACTTTAGAAGTTGTGTTCAGAGGACAAACTGTACTTCAGCAAGCATTGTTATGACCACAAGAAAAACACTGGACAATTGAAGGATGCAAATAGTGTACAGCTTTCTAAAACATTCTCTCAGTTGTTGATTCTCTGTGGATAGTACCTTTATTTATGTAGCAGATGTATATACATGTAGGTAGTATGGGTCTTAGATGTTTGTGCAGTATCCTGATGAATTTGGTACTAGCGGTATTTAAAAGAAGTCATCACAGTTAGTTTAAATAATGGAAATTATTGGAAGTTCTTAAATGGATTTGACACATTTTAATTAAAAATCCCTAATTATGTATAATGATAGCTTTATCAAAAGTGCATAAAAAACAGTTAGTAGAAAACTTGATTTCCTTAGTAGCACTAGTCTAAAGATTATTTCTTCACTGAAAGAATTTCAAAGTTGTGTGATTATGTGGAGAGCCATGGTGTTTCAGGATTAAAATTGGGATTTGAAGAATTATGTGTGGAATGGGAAAATTGCAGTAATTTTATCAGAGAACTGGAAGCCAGTACTGAATCTGATGCATCAAGCTTTTGGACTTCTCAGCACAATTCTGAGTTAGGGAACCTCAAAACTCCTGACCCACATACCAGCCCAAAACAGGCTCTTAGTTTTTCAGCAGGGAGCTTGAGAGTCCTGACTTAAGTTATCTATGATATGTTTTTAAAATTTGTAGCAGAGCCTGTAAGGTTTCTTAGCTCTGGAGTAGGGCACCTAGATGGATTGTGCGCCTCAGCTATGACAAGCCTAAAAATCATATTCCAAGACTTTTGCAAGGCTTTGGATTTTGGAGGTCTTTTGGAGGCCTAAAAAGTTGCTTGTCCCTGTCATCAAGATGCAACTTGAAAGGAGACAGGGAAGGCTCTTTGGAAAACTTACAAAACCTATGCAGACTTCATTCTGATAATATGATAGACAGTGAAAAAACCTGCTGTGCATGGTTTATCTTAACTTTGGAAAACAAAGTATTTACAGTTATTTTCTTACAAAATGTTTGTCCTGTTGCCTGTTATCTTAGGGCTTTATTATGTGATTTGCTGTCTGTAGTGATGTGCTGGAAAGCAGCAGATACTTACACCAGTTCTAACATATTCTGTCCGTTTGATTTCATATACACAATGACAAGTGTTAACAAACCTGATTTCTTGTGAAGGATTGACAATCTTTGGCAAAATTTTGTTTTAGCCTGTTGTGTGAATTAGGTTATTCAAGTTATATGTACTCTTACAAACCAATGTTGGAAACATTCTGTAAGGTCACTCATCTTTTCCCAACATGAATATAGCTTGCAGTCAGAAGAACAGGAAAAATAACTGCGGCTTTTTTTGAGATAACTTACATACTTTTCCCCTTTTGCATGTATTTCACACTAAATCCTCCTGTTTGGACAGTGTACTACACAGTTCTTCAGACTGTGTAAAAGGCCAGCTTATATTCTTTGGTCATCTGGAGTGCTCACTGAATTGTCAGCGTGGGTCTTTGTGTTAGTCAGGTATATTAAACTAGACTTAGAAAATGCAAGATAAACTTGATTTCCAAAATGAGAGAATTGCAAATACATTGTTCCAGAGACTATATGTGTTTCAAAATGCGTGTATTTCAACACATAAGAATTTTCAAAATGTTCTCTAATGAAGTGTCAACAGAAGTGAAAAGTTTGAAAAGAAGGTGTTTGACATATAGGAGGATATTGGAGGGTTTAGAAGCATGCAGATGGATGACATTTTATCATCCAACTGTATTACTACAGATTGTATTGAGTAGGAAAAAGCTTTTTTTTACATAAATTGGTCTGAAAGATTTTTATTATCTACTGCTAACATGTGTCACTGCCCAAAGTTATGTCGAGCCTGCCCTTTTAAGTTTCCATTTCCATTCATTTTAATAATAAAATAACTGGAAAGTCCCCAGTGCTGATAAATTCAATGACACATACAGAATTTAAGCATGAAAGGTCATCTTAACCAATAGATACATGTTTTTAACATAAGTATATGGCAAGATTGTACTAGTGGCTTGGTATTTTTAAATATGACGTTAGTATGTGTTATTTTTGTCTTGAATCACACTACAAAGTTTTGGAGCATAGCATTACATCTCAGCTTCAGAAATGAAAGTGAAACGCTCAGATGGATACAAATACACGTATGTTAAAAAGAGAACATTTCTACATTAAAGGATGTTAAGGAAACTCTCTAAAGGAGTACTCTGCTCAGGAAGAAAGTTTGCCTATTACAGTCTGTATTTGTTGACATTTTCAGTATTCCAGTTGGAATGCTCTTATAATCCATTTGAGGACTTGGTTATTGTTTGTGATCGACAAAGTTCTCATTTTGAACCAGCCTGTCAGTAGTGTTTGAAGAAGACCAGTGGTGCTGTCAAGCAGCAGGCATGATGAAAAGTTTTTCTTTACTGTTGCAATGTAAAGTTTCAATTCAGCAACTTGCAAAAGTAAGCATTGTTTTAAATATACAGTATCAACCAGTTTCATTGAGATGTGGATCTATACATCTCATGTCATACACTCATGTACTTTGTGGATTCAAGGGTTAATGGCCTTTCTACAAACTCAGTGCTACATTTCCCTGTGTAACGTTCACTTCAAACATAAGCCATTGTTTTTGTATGAATAACAACAAAAATGATAATTTCCTCTTGGCACAAAGAACTCCAGAAACCAAGAAAGAGCTCTATGCAAACATAGTTGTTAGTGCTATGTTAAGGCTACTTAAATATGCATCCATGCATACTGTGTCTATGTATTACATATTTGTGGCAGCAGTGGTTGCCTAACTTGGGAAATACAACCCCAAAAAGCTAAAAAATGAAATAGATTTTCTAATGTTTATATTGCACTGTTGTTTCAAAATATATTCCTGTAAGTGAAGTGATCTTCTGTTTCACTGTTAATGAATTCTGTAAATAAGAACTATTCACTGTAACTTTCTGTGTCTGAAAGGGCTTCGCTGACATAATGAAAATACTATATTTAATTGAAGTGTTTTGCAGAATAGGTTGTGACACTCAGGTTCTGGTGGTAGCAACTTATGAAGAGAAAATGCTGTGGTTCCATTCTCCCCCTATAAAGAAGAAGGCAGGCTATTGCAAGAAATGGTACTATGGTTAACAGAATGAGAGAGGACCGCTATGTAAGGAAGGAAATACAAGAGCAGGTTGAGCATACTTGGCCTCTCTGGATGCTTCAAATATTCAGAGGAAGACATGAGATTACTTGGGAAATTCTTGCTTTCATTCTGCCACAAGTTTATGTCATTCATGGAGTTCTGTCTCACGCTATTCTCCAGAATTTTCCATTTTGTGGTTTCTTATCCTAAAGGGGAAGAGGCCTCTGCTAACTTTTTTGAACATATTTTATTCCAATATATATTGAGAAAAATATTAGGGATTGTAAGTGCTGTTTAAGCACTTAGTAAATATGGAATAATCTATCATAAATCTGTGATCAGTACAAATAAAACTCAGCAGTTTAATTAAAAGGTCCCAGAACAAAGAAGCCATCTGATAGAGAAAGTGTTTTAAGAATTTGGGCAGCAAACCTGAAAGAAATCTTCAGGCAAGAGATGTTCAAAATGATATCTTGCCACATCACAACATGCAGCAAATAAGAAGCTAAAAAAAACCAAAAACACACACACACAACACAAACCCACAGAATACAAATTAAAAAAAAAAAAAAAAGGAAAAAAGGAAACCCAAATGTAACACTGATGAGAATTGCTAAGTTTCAGTGGAGCACTCTGCGTTAGTAAGCTCTCAGTTTGTTTCATCTAGATTTCATTGTTGTGGTTACATTGAAATAAGGTCTGTTTTATGCTGTCTGCCTTGAGATGCAGAGTACAAGAGATGAGCATATTGTTTTACTGGTTATTGTTTAAAAAAGTAACCTATTTACTACCTAATTAGGAATAAAAACATTTGAGACCTGTTCTGAAGTAAGGGGGAAAACTGTATGATCATTTCCTACATTGTATTTAATATAAACATTTTGTTTCTTTCGTGCATTTTTGGTTTTAAATTAAAACATTTCAAATAGACTTTAGTTAAGCAAAAATAATCTCCAGCAGAACCTGTAGTTTTTAGGGTAAACTTGCACCGCAGTTCATACAATGCAGTAATCAAGTGATGTAAGTGTAAAGAGCTTCTCCTATAAATGTCGTCGTTTGACATTGTTAACATCAGATTTGTGCTTTGTTTTGTGTCTCTGTGGCCTTGCAAACTAGCATGTATAAGTTGATTTCAGAAACAAAATAGAGTCCAGGCAAGAGGATGGGCTGTTCAAAGTACCTCTGACAAACAGGTGTAGTGAAATTCAGCTGGAACAAGCCTCCCCTCAGTGCAAATCACAGAGTCATAGAATGGGTTGGGTTGGACGGGAGCTTAAATATCATCCGGTTCCAACCCGAGTGATGTGTTTTACCACAGTGTAAGTTTTTTAGTGTTGCTTGAAGCTCTGGAATGGCTTTCATTCTAGTACAGATAAGGTTAACAGTTACATTGTGTGGATAATGTTATATATTACAGGATGTAATATTACAGGATCTGACCTTATGCAAAAGCATATGGAACATGTTTTTTCCTGTGTTTTTGTGGCATCTGCATAATTTTCAGAGGTTCGATAACCCAGGTTGCTCAACTTCTAAAAAAGTGACTACTGACTACACGGGGCTAAACTGTGCATCAGTAGTTTTATCTCCCGCCAGCTTTGTTGGATTCTTTGGACATGACCAGACTAACTCCACTGTGCAAGTACACTGATTCTGGTGTGCTCATTTTGCTGCACCCCTGCACGTATAAACGTATGATAAATCTCACCAGCATTGCCCTAGATTTCATCATTCAAAATCTCCCGGTACTATAAGTAGCCTGGACTTCATTTAATATGCTTCTTAAAAGTAGCTTAAGGGCTTCAGTGTGGTTTAATAGGAAAAGAATTCCTGCAGCAGGTCTTCTACAGTGAAGATATTTCATACCAGCTACAGAATTGCTTGGTAACTGCTTTTTATTCTTAATCAAAGATGTGTGCTTAGACTTTTGTCCGTTTCTACTCCTCCAGTCCATCTGAAGGTTATAGCTGCATGGCATGGCATCTATTGAATAATATTAAAGGAAAAAAACAAACAACAACAACAACAACAACAACAACAACACTTTACTGAATTAGTCATCCGTTCTTCAACACTGATCTGAACACTTTTAAATACATGAAGTGGTATTACTAAGTAGTGTTTATTATTCAGGCTGTTTTATATTTAGGCCTGGAAAGATGAAAATAACATTAGAAAACCTGTGGTGCTCAGTATTTCTATTAAGTAGACACTGGGGTTGAGTGCTGTGTGTATATACATACTTAAACGTCTCTGTATGTACATACATATATGTATACATATGACTATCTCTATTCAGTGCACAATGCCAGTGCATAGTGCTTGTGCAAGCTCTTGCTTTGCTGAGCTTCCTAACAAGGTGCACATTTTGTAAGCATTCCTTAGGCAGGAATCTCTAGATGGATTTATGCAACTGACCAGTTCCAGCCATTTGGGCTGAAATTTCCAGTGCTAAGTAACCATCTCAAGACTTTTTTAGTGAGAATTTAAATGGAAATACGGGCTAGTTAAAACAAACTGTTTCTGTCTGGGGAGGTTGGAGGGCATTACAGAGGACCCTGTGTTTAAGGAGGTATCTTTTGGCACACGAAGTTTGACTAAGTGTTATATGTGGGGAAATGACTCCTTTCACATGCTGTTAATAGTTCTTTTTTTTTTGTTTGGTTGGTTGTGTTTTTTTTTTTTTGTTGTTGTTTGTTTTTTGTTTTTTTCTGGAACTCCCTAACTATAATCTAGCTATATATTTATTTATTTTTTCTAGTAAGACATGAACAGCATTTTCCTTATATTCAGAGGTTGAAGTTGGGCACTCGGGCAGAAATCTAAGGCCTGTTCCTGCTGCAGGGCCCACCGCAGCACAGCGAATGGGTGGCTGCAGAGCACCCCAGCACCTTGCCGAGGTTCAGGGTTGATTCAGAGCATGAGGAAGGACGACACAGCTCAGGATCTGTTTAGTGGGACAATGGGGAATTCACTTCATGAGGAAGTGGAACTGGAGAAGGAGTGGGGATTTGGGAGGAGTTGCCTTAGCTTTTTGAGTTGAAAATTTTGATTGGTGATCCTGGAACTGAAAGGACAACATTTTAAGGGACCTTCTGCTAATGGAAAGAAACACAACAACAATAACAACAACAAAACATAACACGTTGAGGAGCCATAACACTGTGGAAAGGAATGGGGCTGACCCCACAAGAGCAAGTGGGAAAAAGGACAGGGCATAGGATGAGTGTGAAAATGGGCAGATGGTATGTAAAGACTGATGTTTGGATGGTGACATATCAGAAGTGGCAGCACCCAACTGAAACATAGCCCCTTCCAGAGCTGGGAACAGAGCCAGTGTTTTTTAAAGGTTTATCTATTTTGGAAGAGGGATGCAAATTTAAAATTTACTTATTTGTAGTATTACTTAAGCTAGGTTAATTCCTATGTGGACGTACATAGTTCTAAGTTAAAATGAACTTAACTTCATTTGATTTAATTAATTTTGAAATTGAACTTTCTTACCTTAATATAAATTAGTCTAACGTTTGAGTGCTCCCATACAAATATCCTCCAAGTTGCATTACTCTTGTGTCATGAGAATACCCAACTACACATGTGCTGTGTGCTCTTCATGGTATTCAGTGCTGCTGTAGGAATATGTTACTGTTACCTTGTAGCATCTGAGACAGTGCAGACCAGTACTTTGCAGAACACTGTATTATTATACAGGCATACATAATATGTATTTTGGAAGAAGGGATTGAAAATTGAAGCACTCAAAAATTGCTAGTGTTATATGCAGCCTTGCACAAAACTGCTTGATACAGCTTGCATAGTTCTAAGCCTGCTGCTTGTCTCCATGAGTTACTCTGTAAATTCTTTCATTTCATGGTTGTGTTTGCCAGTGCTGTTCACACTGAGGTTTTTTAAAAGACTGAATATTGCCCAAATACATGTTGTGGATTGCAAATTACATGTTCCTCAGACATTACTGACAATGTCAAGCCAAATTTAACTCTTTATGCCAATGCTGAGGTGTTAGAGGGACTCAAAATAAAGCCTTTTATTTTTTTTTTTAATTATTATTATGAGCAAAACATGTTTTTTCACTAGTTACATTATTACATACAGCTGTACTGTTTTGGCTGAATTAAAAATATAAAAATAAAATCAACAGCCTAGTGAAAAGAATTGTTTGCTGGGCACTACTTGCAAAGGAAGATCAATAATAACATTTGAGAAATTACAGTCAATTAAAAATAAAACTTTATATTGGGAAATTTTATGTGATACTAAAAAAGATGCTACCAGCATTGACTATAAATAGAAATATAAATGGATCGTATTGCCAAGAGGCTATAAAGATTAATATTAGACAGTTTTGAACTTTTTTAGCATTTAAGAAAAGATAGACCTATGTTAATCTGTTTACCCTACTGTATCTACAAAGGCAACTAAGTGGATGTGAAATGACAACTCACTGCATAGGAAAGGAAAAGATTGTTAGAAGATGCACTAAAAAAAAAAAAGGAAAAAAATATAACAGCGTAATGCAGGGAATGCACAATATTCCCTATTTGTTTTGGAATCCTGATCAACATAAAAAGATTACTTAGTACTTGAGGCATCTAAATTTGATGAGCAGTCTGTTTTATCTGTTTGAACAGAGTGGTGTGAGTGGTCAGGATAACCTAATCTGGATGTCAGGAAGCATGAAAACAAGGAAGACTGTTAAAATGTAATCCCAACAATAACAGTAGGTACTATGGTAATGTGAATAAGATACTATCATTTCCTGAAATTAAGAGATGGGTGAAATACAGTCAGAACTCCCCTTGGTATTCTCTTCACACAGAAGCTTAGAAATATTTTATTAAATATTAATAACAACATGAAAGACCTTTGGTCTTATTTTCATTTTAATTAGCCAGGATGTATATGCCATTCACTTTGAAGCCAAATGCTACTCCTTTGTATTAACCTGCAGGGGGTACTAGAAAATTGAACCAAGTAGCATTTAGATATTTCTCCTCCTCCAATGAGATAATTGACACGTACTCCTTTGCAAACTCTCTTAGTCTTACCTGATCCCCATATAGAGGTTTCATATTGACTTCTAGAATTTGAGTGGTATGGTGTAAAATTGCTGCCTCAGCCCATTTCTTATAAATTGTCAGAACTCAGGAAAGTTATTAACCTTCAACTTAAAACTGCTGAACCTTCAATGGAAGCTTAATCTCATAACGAAATCAGATTGGAGGAGACAAAATGGACAATAATTTCAGGAGGGAAACAGAGTTATATACAGTATACTGAGCCTATTTTGTTTTGGAGTGAAAGGTAAAGGCAAATGAAAAACCTAATAACTTAATGATAGCTGGTATAGCTAAAAAGAATGGGAAGTTTTCTGACTAATAAATCTGAGTCTGGAATTAGAAAGAAATGAAAAAATAAAGAAATCAATTATATAAAGTCTGTTATAAAGTCTAGACGCTTGGCTGACTGCTTCCCCAACCTGCCTTCCTTTTGCATAGGTTACCCACTCCCTATGAAAAACCTAAGAATCACCTTAAATGAGACCTTGGAGCTTCTGACCTAGTGGCCAGAGATACAGGAGCCTCTGCTAGGAGAACTTGAAAAACTGCCAAGCTCCTAGGCCACCATTTTCCCTCTGCTGCTGGTCTTGGACTTCCTCTTTGGCCAGAGTTTGGTGTACAGTGGCCAACTGGGCAGCCTAGTGCTTCTCAAGTCTTAGCCCTAGCATATTTTGCTTGGTGAATCTACCACAAAGCTATAAGCTTTTGAGTCCTGCAGTGTATGGGGTTGGACATTCATCATGGCTAAGCTTCTGAGGCTGAAAAGTCTAGTGGATGTAATCGAGCTATGCATGTTAAATGACAGGAAACAGAGCTGCTTTCAGAGGAAACCCACCTATGTTCCACTGAATGAAAACAAGGGTGTTTATACCAAACACTTCACTTACTGATGAATTCACATTTTCCAATGATTATAAGAAAAAGTGTAACCAGTTTGACTGTCGCTATAATATCCCATGACTGAAATTGTCTGCTCTGTACGTAAGCATTATGAAACATGATAAATTACATCACCACTTTTTTTTTTTTAATGGATATCCTCCTCCATATGATAGATGGTTCTTTAATAAGCTGCTATTTAATATTTTGTATATTTTGTTTCCCATTATGTAGAGTAAACACAATTCCCCATTTACTGTACATCCTTCAAGCTTATTCTAGGAACATGACTGTTCATTTTTCCCTTTTTGTATGCAGGTAAGTTAAGATGATAATACTTAATCTTGCAGGAATGTTACAAAACAAAACAAAGCATCACTAGTAACTATGAAAGGACACCCATTTTTGTGGAGATGTTAAGTTTATTTGTCCAAAACTCATGTGAAGTGAAAGACTCTAAATAGTCCTGTTCCGTCAACAAGGTAAAAATCCAACTAACAGCTTCCTTCACCTCCTGATCATGGTTTATCTTCAGAGAAAATGTTAAATAGTTATCAAAAATGTTATTCTCTATATTTTGATAAATAATATTTTTAAGTTTATAAACAAAATCTGATTGTTAGATGAAACAAGACACTGAGATATTTTTCCTGTGTAGTTTGTAAATCATAACATGAAATTAGGTTTGTAAATACTGGGAACTTTGTACCTGCTGTAACACAACGTGCTAGGTTCCATCCTTCTGCTGTTAGAAGGGCCAATTTAGCCTGTTACATAGTGATTGCCAGACTTAGACTAGTAATGACTACAGAAGTTACAAAACACTTTCTGATATATCTCAGTTTTCTTGTTCTCAGGTATTCGTGTAATATGTTAGAGCTAAATGAAAATTTAAAACCTATTTCTTTTTGCTAGAACAGTTGGTTTGAATTGAAAATGTTACTCTTTGATCAAAAGAAATATTGGTCTTTGTGCATGGGGAGCTCTGAGTAAAATAATTAGCTATTACTAAGGGAGAGGAAACAAGTAGAAGGAATACTTTTATTAGCATATTCAATCTTTTACTTTCTTGGATGTCAATAAATAAATAAAAGCAGCAAAAAACCACATTCTGTTATTTTAATATCACAAGTGGACACTTTCTGTGTTTAGCAGCATTATTATTCAAGAGTTTTGCGGCACAGAAGATGAAAAATACTAGATTTATGTTTTGTTTCTACTAAATAATTTACTATAGTGTCCTTTTATCCATCACATTATTTAAGTCAAATGTATTAAAATCATTTTTTTTCCTATTCTTAGATAGATCTTTTTTGTACAGAGGAAGGGTTAAGAGGAAGAGCAAAGCATGTGTGGTATTGCAAATGGATTGAGCACTTCCAGAGAGCAAATTTTCTTCATCTTGAACCTAATGAAATATTTAAAGTTGTATTCTTGAGTGTCTAGAGTAGCTGAATGGGAGTTGGGGGTTGAAGTTAAAAAGAGAAAGACCACTGTTCATAATGATCAAATCTCCGCTGCAAAGCTAGCATCAGCATTAGGCGTCATTAAATCAAATGGTTAGCCATCAAGCAGTATGGAAATCAAAAGGGACATAAGCCTTGAGCTAAATCCATTAGTTTTGCAGACCTTTGGTGATTTTGATAAGAGGGAGGACTGATTACCATCGAAGTAAGCTTGGTCCAGACATGAGTTATAAAAAGCAAGTTATGAAATAGAGTTTTATGGGTGTCATTCTTTAAATAGATTGGTAATATCCACAATTACAAAGCAGTAAACTAAATGTCTTGTGGAGGGGGGAATCACTCCTCAGTAAACTGCAATTTAAGTAACAAGTTGGAATACACTTCAATAATAATTGAGGAGGAAACACTTAACACAACTGCTCACACAGTTCTATGTAATGAAAATTCATGCACCTGTGGGTGCCATTATAAAGGGTGGGATGAAAAAAATAATAAGTGAACATTTTAAAAAGATATAAAAGTATAAATAAAACAATTGATTATGCTATAAAGTGATCTCTTCTAGAGGTTTAGTAACTGAATTTAGAATACTCATAAAAAACAGTCATGCATCATTTACACTGTAATATATGAAACACAATCTTCAGTATTTAAGTATATTGTGTGGTTCTCATCATTGAACTTTAGTGATGGTTTTCTCAGCAAACACTACTAATCCAACTGCTGAACCCTCACAAAGTATGGGGTAAAGGATGAATGAAATATGACTACAGTTCTCTGAAATTAAAACAAGCTTACTAATTGACTCTGAAAATATGGCCCCATTTTCAGGTGTCACATGGTTGAAAACCTTCAAGTGAGTAGAGGCTCTATATCATGCCAAGATAATAATACAAAATAAAGACAAAATCAGTTCTATTTATGATCAACATTACATTTGAAGCAAAGGAAAAATGTATCACTCATATAGACATGAATAGTGCAAGTCAGTTTTTAGTTGAATAGTTTACTTATTTTGAGATCCATCATCAGTGAGTAATAATACAGAGTTCAATTATTTTCATTTCATATTCAGTTATGACTATATTATGTTAGAAGGCAAAATAGCTTCCAAATTAATAGTTAATTCACTGTATGTCTGGTGTTTTTCAGCAATTTTCAGAAGATTCAGTGAATGAAATGGTAATTGTGTAGTCTGCCTTAAAAGAACAGCTGCACAAGTTAGTTCACCACAAAGAAAGTTGGATAAAATGATTTATGAAGTGCTGTTTCCTTAATTATTTCACAGCCTCTCTGGCACTGGAGACTTATCTAAGCCAACTATTACAAATCTCTGAATTTCAGAAATACTAGATTCCTGTCCCTCCTTCTCTACCTCTGTTCTTCATCAGGTGTGTTCAGGTTATGACCAAGAGGACCAAGAGTGACTTTTTCTCCCTCGATTCTCAGACACAGAGGAAAAAAAGAAGTTGTAGGAAAAAAATGTCTCAAAGATACTAATCCTTTGCAGCTTTATATTAATGTTTTTTATAGTTTAATGTAATTTGAGATCTAAGGAACCAGTGTTAATCGGTGACTGAGTTAATCTATTTTTTCTCATGACTTACGCTGTGGAAGTTTTTTGAAAATAGGAACAGAGGATACGATGTATTTGGCATACATATGAATGTTTTTTAGCAAAAAAAAAACACCCCATAGAATTCAGTCTTTCAAGGGTTTAGTTTGATGTCATTTTTTAACATTTTGCATCTGAGTATCAAGAAATGGGAATGACTATACTGAAATTTAAATTATCCAAACTAAAAGAGGATCAAAGAAGATAGTTTAATTTTGACCTTTTAGCTTAATATATTAATACAATTAATACCTGCCAGAAGGATAGCCATTAGTTAGTTCTTCATATATGGAGTGTAATTCTCCTTTTAGCTTTGGACTATGCAATCCTCATAATAAACTTCTGTTTTTTTTTTTTTTTTCCAGGTGTTTCTAGAAAAGAGCCGAGCTAGGGAAACAAGCTAGGGGAAGCCCTCATTTGCCTCTTGTCTCAGAAATGTAGTGATGATCTTTCCACAAAAAGAAGAAATTCAGGAGCTTTGCAAAGGGTCACTGCAAACTCCACTTCCAATTATAATCCTATGTTCCAGCTCCTTGCAACTTAGTTGCAATATACTCAGTTGCTCAGGGTTTTTACCCTAAAAGAGTTCTTTCCCCCCATACCGTCTTCTATTACGTGTGCCTTGAGCATCAGCCTCTCTGTATTTTAGACTAGCAAAATGTTTATTAAAAATTTTAGACTAGCAAAATGTTTATTCTCTGGGGAGAAAGTGGTTGTTTCTTTTCCTATCCAGCATACCTGCATGAAAACACCGTTGCTTTCATAATTAGGAGGAAGAGGAGGAAATGATAAAAAACAATACTGTGAGGAATCATGGCAGTGTTTAGTCTAATACGCAGGGTGAGGTTGTCTGTGGGATTTGAACCTACCAGCTTGAGATCACAGGTGTGCACCTAGACCTCTGTCCTGTTTGAACCAGTAAGGAGTTGATCTGCATACCAAAGGGGCTATAACTTACTGGCACAAAATGATTAAAAATGCTGCTGCTCAAGAATGTTCCAAAGGTACAGTGAAAGTAGCATATAAGATTGGCATCAAAGTCATGCGTTTGTTTTCATTGATTTCCTTTATTTTTTGTCAGGGAATTTTGTTTTCCATGAAGTCTCGCTGTTATGAAATAGTATGTAGCTTGAGTACAAGCAGCAGACTAGTGAAGAAAGGTAAATTTTTTCTTAGTAAGACATTTTTAGGTGTAGGCAGGGCTATTAAAATAATTGAAGGTTCAGTTGAGTGGCTGAACTAAATTATCAATCAAAAATCAAGTCATATAAGCAAAGTGTTTTGTTTCAGTTTAAATGCAGTATTTTGTTTCACCAGAAATGATATTTTAGGCTCTTAAAAAAAGCAAACAAACAAAGCAAACAAGGAGACAGATGTATGAACAAGAAACTCAGACAAGAGAGACCGAGAGAACAACACAGATTTGTCTCAAATCATATTTAGGTTTTATAAGATCAAGAGTGTAAGGGCCATGCTAAGAAGTAGCAAGCTTATCCAGCTTTTGGCATTTGATCAGATGTCTCCGCAGAACACTTACTTTGCTGTGTGGCCTTAAGTTACATGGGAAGATGTAGCCCTGCTTGGTTAGAGTTAACAATGGAGATCTGAAAAAGGCTTTCAATTTCTGAGCTTCATTTCAGTGGTCCACTTAAAAGAATAAATGCTTCAGTGAAGGCTGGCTGGGAAAGGAGGCTCTCAGGGTTTCACCAGTTCTAAGGGTGAAATACATCTCAGGATTAGAAAGAAAGGGCAGATAGAGATGATTTTTAAAAATACTGCTTTTTCTGAGCAAGAAAGAGACTGAGCAAAGAAGATGATGTGGATTTATGCTTGTTCATCAAATTCTAAACCTTGCAGGCAAATTGAATCTACAAGGGCTTTCATTCAGCATATTCTCTTTTTCAAAGAATCCATGATTCTCTCTGGATTTCAAGGGCAAATTGTCCATTACTAAAGGAATTCTATTTTTGAGTTAGTTCCTTGTTGTTGTGCCTTGTTTTCTCTAAAGGGCTTACACAGAAAGAGAACTTTTGAAATCTCTTTTTAAGTATCCAGGCTCCAATAAAATGTTACAAAATTGCTAGGGATTTGGGAGAGCTCTATCATTGAGGGTGGATTGTTGCTAAAGAAGGTTCAAAGGATCTCCATGTAAAAGTTCCTTTGAGATATCCGTAACTAGGAGCAGCAACCAGGCTGCAGCTGCACCTAGAAGCAGAAAGCATTCAGCACCAAGGTCTGCTCGCGGCAGAAAGATCCTACCTGATGTAAACAGCTAGTGAGAGGTAGGCAAGTGATATTACCCACCTTGTTTATCTTCAGTGTTTGAAGTAAACTATTCTTAATGACTTACGCTAATTAAAGATACATTTTTTTATCAAGTGGAGTGTTCTCAGCTGCTGTCCTAGGTCACTGTGCTGATACAAATTTATTTCTTCATTACATCCTGCATATGTAGCCCCAAATGTCTCTTTTCCTGTAATTTGCAAGTGGGATGTAAGGAAAGTAAAACTCATATCTAATTTCTTTGATCCTCAAAACTGTAAAGGTCCATGAATTCCATTTCATCTGTGTGTGATTAGGTGGCAGAAGAATCTAATTAGCACTAGCTTCTCCATATATAGGGGAAGAATTACTGTTGCATACAGCCCTCTTGCATTGCATCCTGTGTGCGGTGAATTCTTTTCTATATTACTTGTGTCACAGCAGCAGGTGAGACGAATATGAAAGAGCCTTTCTTAATGTAATCCTTCTCATTAGTGTTTTAACAGTCAGATGGCTACAGTCTGGGAATAATCACTTATTTCAGCTCGCTCTTTGTTAAATTCCTGTCAGTTATTGGCTTTTTTTTCCTTTTTTTTTTTTTTTTTTAATTACAACTTGACCAGAAGGTGTTGGAAGAGTTACATATTTCTATTGAGGGAAAACATCAGAATAATCCCAAACAATGAAATGTTAAAATATCCAGTTTACAGTGTTTACACTTACTGGGGTGGATCCACTGGTTGCATAGTAACTGTCATTTAATGTTATTGTATATCTTTACAGAAAATTATTTCGAAATTAAAGTGAATTTTTTTCCTGAATTTGGATTGCAAGATTTTTAAAAACTCATTCATAAAATGTTAACAATGTGAATTAAACAAAATAGTATTTATCAGTAAGAAGAAGGACTTTTAAATGTAATACCAATCGTCTATCCTGTTAATGTATTGTTCCTCAAAACAGTATGCTAGTCCTGTCTACACTCTCTCAGTTCATCCTGAACAGCAATAGATGGGGCCAAGTGTCAGTCAAAAATAGTAAGGAGATGTGATTTCCTGATAGAGACATGAACAAACAAGCAATTTGAATTTTCTTCCTGTTGATTTCATTTATGTTGCATTTTTAACCTTCAACCTTTGAAAACCTAGTCTTCTATATCGTCTTGAGGATATCTGCTGTTCTCAGTATATAAGTAGAGGCTGAATTGTATTTGTATAGTTAATAACTCATTTCTCTGAAGAGCCAGTAAAGGGTGTTCTTGGCTTTGGAAAAGCATCATCTATCCCAGCCTGTGTCAGAGGATTCTAACCTCATATGTTCAGATCTCTCAAATGGCATTTTTTCAGGTGTCAGCTCACTGACTAGTGTTTTTCGTGTTTTGATGGCCAGTTTGACACAAGTTACAGTATTTTGGAGACGCTGAGCATGAAAACATGAAGCTGAAATCTGAAATCACTAAGAATGTTTAGTGAAAAAAAAAATCTTTTATTGTCTCAAGCCAGGCACATGAATATCCAAGTGCTCAGAAGTAGCAAGGGAGAATATCCTAGAGCATATTCTGAATGCATTCTTATATTTTATGATGGATTTATTTTAATTTTTAATTCCTAATAGAAGTTGTAATTATTCTTAGAGATAGAATCATAGAATGGTTTGAATTGGAAGGGACCTTACAGATCATCTAGTTTAAACCCCAGTGGACACCTCCCACTAGACCAGGTTCCACAAACCCCCACTCAACCTGGCCTTGAACACTTCATGAGTTTTACATGGTTCTCCTCTCTTAAGCTTGCCAACATTCCTCTGGAAGGACCAGAGTATAGAGTGTATCAGCTGCACTGTTCATCTTGGTGTCCTCTGCAAACTTGCTGAGAGTGTGCTCAATCCCACTGTCTCTGTCACCAACAAAGATATTGAACAGTTCTGATCCCAGTACAGACCCCTGATAGACACAGCTCATCACTGGTCTCTACCTGGAACCTGAGCCATTGAAACCAACTCTCTGGATGCAACCATCCAGACAATTCCATATCCGCTGAGTAGTCTATCCATCAAATTCATGCCTCACCAGTTTAGAGATAAGGATGTTGTACGGGACTGTATCAGGGGCTGTGTATAAATCTGAGTAGATGACATCAGTTTCTCTTCCCTTGTTCACCACTGCTGTCAGTCTGTCACTTGGGGTTAGACAGCTGAACCAAGAGTTGCTGTGTCTTGGCTTTGGAGTTTTCCCTGGAATCCCGTTCTAAGTCGGACTGATTATTTTTTCCTTAGGACTGCTCAAGCAGTGTTCGGAATTGTTGAAAGCAGATATTAGTCAGGATGGGAGAAGATGTAGGGTTAGGAATAGGAGTTGGGTGTAGGGAGTTAGTAATGCAGTGTATTACTTTGCTATGTGGAAGGATGAGATGGTAGATTTCTATGTGGAGAGCACTGAAGTAGGGAAAACATTCAAGTAACTCACCCGTAAGCAGTGGAGATTTCAGTTGTAATAGTCTGGTTTTGCTTTGCTTACTGTTTTTTTTTTTTGTTGTTTTTTTTTTGTGGCTACTAAATGCTAAAGCAAGGAAGTGTCCCAAATTGGGACTGTGATCTCATTCTAAGTGCAAATAAGAATAGAATACCACTGTGGTAACCCATTTTTCTGTAATTTGCTTGTCTTAAGTACTTATGATAGATTTTCTTATGTCATTTTTTTTTATGTCATGATTTTTATGAGTCAAATTTTAGCTGCTACAATCAATCCAAAACCGTAAGAGCATGGACTACAAAATTATTTATTTCAAATGCAACTTTAAAAAAAGTTTTTGCCTAATATTACTCATAAAGTCCACATGATTTGTTAAGTATGATCCTATGGAACAGCACTGCTCTAAACCTCCTACCTGTTGTTACAGCTGAGTAATGACTTCATAAACGTGTGGGTGTAATTTTGAAACTGGAAAATGCCTTCTCCTGGGCCATTAATTTCTATCTGCAGCAAGATGAGTTATGTTATAATGTGTACGTACTTTTTAATTTTGCGTAACTTCACTTTCTGTCATTTTATCCCAAAGGACAGTAAGAACAAGTTTCTATCTGGAGTAAAAGAAGGGTGCGTGGCCTTACTGAATGTGTGCTCATTTCTATTGCATTTGTTTACGTTAAAGTAAAATTTAATAACTAGACTAATGGCCTTATGCACTTCTCTTTTCTTCCTTAAATAATTCATGTGAAAGCGATAAAGTGGATTGTCAATGTGTGCATTGCTAAAGCCATGAGTCCAGGGAGTCCGTGTGGAATAATGCAGACTTGCCAAGCGGTGTTTGGTCTGACAGTGGAGTGCTAAAGGTCTGGATGCGTAGCAGAATGTCCAACAGTCGTGAGGGAAGTGTGCAGTAAATAACTAGATACAGAATCTCTTCTGAAGTGGAGTTCATTTTATAAAAATAGCGTTCCAGACTCATTCTTTGATCCATTCATTTCACATATGCAACTGTCTGCTGGGATACCAATTTTTAATCTTTCTCCATCTACAAGAGGATTACTTACTTTGAAAATAAATCATGTTTTCTAAATTACCCAACGATTTCATCTTACCATACAAAAGCTGTGATCATTAAACTGCTAGTGAATTCTGAGAGTATATTTATACTTTCTCTCATGAATTGTAAGTGTTACATCTTCAAGCCAAGTACTATGTTCTACTGACTCAAGCTGCCACCTTCAAGTCACCCACGCATGCAGTTTTGATGTATTCTAGGCATTTTTCAGATAGGTTTTTAAATAAACCAAACTACAGACGTAAATGAATAAAATAGACTGTGAAAATTAAGAACTGATTTGCAAGTTTGGTTGGCAGCTTTGGAGCTGATGTTTGCAGCCGCCATGCTGCTGTAGGTAGCGGGTCATCCTTCACCTCCAGTCTCATGTGCAGTTGTGACTTAGATCACTGCTAAGCTTTCTTTGGCTTGACTGGCAAAATAAACTCCCACTGGCCCTTGTGGCAGCCTCCTGCTAAATGCATTCTGGATACAGCTTCTGTCCTCAGTTATCACAGACCCCAACACAACTCCCAAGTCAATCTCAGGCCACTGTCTTGGGCACGCTTCATTCAGGTCTCTACTCTTTTTCCAAACAACAACTTACATGGCCAGACAGGAGAGAGGCCTCGCCTACTTTTTGTCAATTCGGTGCTTTTTTGTTGTCACAGAGATAACATTTTGTTTCTTTTTATCTCCATGTGGTTTTCACTTTGTCCTACATCTTTGTTGATGTCCTTCCTGGTCGAAGCTGTTTTCAGTTGTTAGTTACTTAGTTTGTGCCAGTTGCAGGCTCTTCATGTTTTCTTTTATGAAAGGATTTGGGATGTCTGATCCCATAAGGATTTATTCCTGGATTTAAGTGAGCTGAAACTCTTGTGTCTTTGCAGGATCAAGGCCTGATCTGGTAAATAATCTGTTGGAAAATTGGTGTTAAAGATTGTTTTGATAGCTTTCAGAATGTTTGTATTTTGAAAATTTCTTTATTTAGCAAAGGATGTCAGGTACTTTAAGACATTTGTAACACATGCTTTTTACATACAAGATACATGACTGAAAAGTATTACATTAAAATAGTCTTTTTAGCCATGTTTATGAGCTCTATACTTATTGTCAAGGATTGGGTGTTATTAACAGCAGGCTTCTACATTCCCATATTCCATTCTTTCATATCTTTCAATGGAAAGGAAAAAAGTCTACTCCTCACAGCTTTCTGTGAAAGAACCACAACAATGCCTACAAGACATTTTTGGCTGAATTGGGTAATTAGAAGTTTTGTGGCTGATGGACTCTGGTTTCACCATTTATTGTTAATAAAACACTAGAAATATACAGTAGTTAAAAAGAGAAAGCTAGATACTGGTCCAGTTAAATCAATCCAATGCAAACCAAATGAAGTTTGTGGTGAAAAGAATAGGATAGAAAGAATCATTTTACTTAACTTAATAAACAAGAATATTACTAAATTAAAGTTTGGATTTTTTTTTTTTTTTTGTCAGAACAGGATTTTGTCCAATACATTTTGACAGAGCCTTGAGCTATGAGAAACTACTGATTGTAGATCTTCTCTGCCAGAATGATGAATCTATTTCCAGTAAGCTAGTTGCTTCATCTTGTTGGATATACGCTTGGGAATTTATCACGTAATTCCCTTAATCCAAACCAGTTGTGTACATATTTTGTAATTGATGAATTACTGTCAGTAAATAAACAGTCATACAAAATCAACCGGTTGTTAAGAAAAAATAAGGCATGCAAAAAATACATTTAACAATATTCATACCTTGTAGTCTTGTATTCAATGTGTCTTTTCACACAGACTGGAGTGTCATCTAAAACTGGTGTTTACAGTTATTACAACATTGAATATATACTACCTTAGATAAGAATGCATTTACACTGCAACTTTGTGTCAAATAAGTTTTTTTAACACACTGTGTAATGCCAGATCACTGGTCCTTGAAATAAGATGTTCTTAAGTTTGTGAAAAAGAAACAACTATTCTTCCATCAAATATTGCTCTACATTTAGATGAAATGCCCTGGTTAAGTAATGTCTTTGAAGACTGGGTGTTACTTCCTTTAGCTCTGATTGTAGTTGGCAGGCATTATATGTTCTTTGTGTGTTACCAAAACACAACATTCATCTGCAGCATACTCTGTATTTTCTTCATAAATGAACGTAACTTATGTGTATTTTGGTGTGTTGTTTGTAATTGATTAATTGTCTTACTGCTTTTGTGTATGCATATATCTTATTGCTACTACTGAATATATATGATTGATGCATTGAACTGTTGGCTTGTATTCTGTGAATATTAATCAAAGTACGTGTTCCTCTGCTTAATGGCTTTGCTGTGTGGGAAGCAGCCAAACAACATAGACTATAGTCTGTTGTTTTTTTTTTGTTGTTTTTTTTTTTTCTTTTTGCTCTTTAATCGTTATTGTGTAAGACACTGGCAAGAACACTTTTTTTTTTTTTTTTTTTTCATCTATAAACAGTGTTTCATGCTTAAACATATCCATTGCTTGGTCAAAGTTATGAAATATTATTGCACAATTAAATTTTGTTTTCAACATTTCCTGGTAGAAGCAGTAATAGAAGAGATGAAGCAGTAAAGAAAGGAGAGATATTTAAGCAGAAAAAAATACGAGGCATAGCGAACAGAAAAGGAACAGAAGATATGGAATAAGTAGATTCAGTTTCGTATGGTTTCAAGTCTTATGATTTGGACACAAAGTTTTCTTTAATCAAAAGCCAAACTTGATACATTTCTGGATTTTATTACTATGGTGCAAGGGATAATTTATGAAAAAACTGTTCTTAAAGAGTCAGAGTAGACATCTGCAGTGTTCTGATGTACACGTAAATGTGTATGAGGATAGACATTGATTAGGGTATGACAGCTTCGTTGGGTGAGAAATGAAAAGACATGTTCAGTATGAAAAAAATGCCAGTAAATGTTTCTGTGTGGAAGTGGTGGTACAGCTTGGTATCATAAGCAGCAAGTTTCTTGAAAATACATCTCATGTTTTTATGGCATGTAGATAGGATTTAAATGTTTATAGCTAGAGTTTAAGTCATTCTCAGTGAATCTCACCAGTTAGGCAGCCAAG
Organism: Anas acuta; assembly: GCF_963932015.1. Classification (NCBI taxonomy): domain Eukaryota; kingdom Metazoa; phylum Chordata; class Aves; order Anseriformes; family Anatidae; genus Anas; species Anas acuta. Next base: position 43,091,703 of record NC_089017.1, on the reverse strand, counting down.
ACTAATAGGGTTTGTAGTATTTTAAAAAGGGGGTTGTTTGGGTGTTTTTTCTTTTCTTTTCCTTGTTCTTTTTCCTTTTTCCTTTTTCCTTTTTCCTTTTTCCTGTTATAAAAATATTCTATAATGGGAGCTTTCTTTAAATTCTGATTCCTCAGTTCTTCTGGTGGGAGCTGTTTGCAAAATTTTCCTGCTAGCACGATCACCTGCTTAGCTGAACTAGCAGAACTTCCAAACATGAGTTTATTTTTCTGTTGCCTGTCCTCCTTGTCCACGATGATGGTCTTAAGTACAGTCATACCAGAATGGTAGGTCTGTAGAAAGTTCACAGTGTTTGTATTTGCTAATGTTTAAAACTATTTTGAGTGTAAGCATTTTTATTTTTATTCATTCAATTTCAGCCTGGAAAAAGTAGCTCGTTTTTTTGTTTTATATCATGATTTTGTAATATTCTAGAAGACATAAGGCAGAAATCCCCCCAAACCTCCTTTATTTTCTTACAATGTGTTCAAAGGGAGGTCTGTTTTTATGGAAAGGAATACAGTAGTATTGAAGTTTGTGATTCATTAAGAAATAATAATATCTGAAAGCTGAATCGTGGAATCACAATAAGGTTTTGTTTATGTCCAGTAAGATCATGGTTCAGAAACATATTTAAAGTATTTTCAGGAAGCATCACTAAGAGAATTGAATGGTTTCAAAACAGTACTGGCTTAGTCTACAATTACCTAGTGGAAATCAATGTTTTATATCAGTTGAACATGCATTTGTCCGGTGTTGTACCAGCTCTCCTTGAACATCTGTAAATATTTCTCCTGCATATATACATACATTTATAATTTAATATATTAACATGCTGTTGCAGAAATAGCTCTATTTGGAAAGAAATTTTTACTTTCAGACTGCGTGTCTCAATGGAATATTTGTTTCAGATTCATGTCAAAACAGTACCTTGTATAGTTTCAAAATACCTTTTCCTGGATGAAGGCCATTTCTACTCTTTTTAGTTCATACAAATATCTGCTTCTGTGATTTCAATCTATGTCTTCAGTTTTGATAATGGTTATACTCACGTTATCATTGTTCATCAGTTTTAGAAAGCTAATTCTTCATATAACCAAGTAATCTATCTTCACATGTCTGGTTAATGTAGTAACTACTTTTTGACCTCAAAATCTAACAAAATTTTTTTATCACAATAGGAGAAGCAAAGTAATGTTAGATGCCTTTTTCCACTGGCCTGCATCCATCATTGCTCTTTTCTAATTTTTGTGATCAGGCTTTGGATTTCAACAGTAAGACAAAAGTAAGGAGAGACAAGGCCATGATTTTTTAAAGACCTTGTCTTTAGTTCATGTTAGATAGGAATTTTTACTGTCCCTAATACATGGAAAGTTTAGCATTGGCTACAGCCTCGTTCTGTCTCTTGCAGTATATATTTTTCCTGAGTGTAGTTCTTCAAAAATGTTTTCAAGATGGTAATATAATGTAAATATACAGATTGTTAAAAAGAAGCAAAATGCTTGGGTATGGTCATTTACTGGCTTTTTTCAGTATTTGACTGATTTTGAGTAAGGTAACCTGCTTGCAGTCAAACAGAATTTCTATTACTGTTAGCTCTTTTCAGCTATTTTCATGTCTTTCTAAGAAACAGAACAATTGATTTCCTTTTAGATTTAGTTTCAAAACTGAAAAAGGCACTTTGGACTGTCTAATGTAATTTCTATATTTTCATAGAAATGTTTATGGAATTGAAAATATTTGAACTGAATAAGGCATCTACACTTGTGGGATAAAGGGATGTGAAACTAATACTTGCATTTTCTCTTTTTCCAAATTTTAGGGGGGACACAGAGATTACCCCGCACTATTGGAGTATCTTTGGCTAAAGAACTAATCTTCTCTGCACGCATTGTAGATGGTGAGGAAGCAAAATCAATAGGATTGATTAGCCATGTGGTAGAACAGAACGAAGCAGGGGATGCCGCATACAGAAGAGCACTAGCTCTGGCAAGAGAATTTTTACCTCAGGTATAACTAATTATTTTGCTATTTAACTTAATAGTTGTTACCAAACATTAAGCCTGAAAGAGACTCAGCTGTGTTCTGGTTATAATTGCCACGAAGTTACGTAGCTATGTGGAGAGCAATGGAAATTTTTCTCATGGATCAAGTGGTGTTATTTGGTAAATATTTCCCAGTAAAGCAAATATGCTTTGTCAATCCGTGTATCATAGCGCTGTGGTCTGTGTTTCCATTGTATATTTTGGTTTTCACATGTTAAACACTAATAAATGGTGTAAGGGTTGTTTTTTTCTTTGTTTTTTTCTTTTTTTTTTAGTAAATTGTTTGTCTCAATAGCTTATTCTGTTGCTGTTGAACACTTCGGAAGAGATACAAAAAAGTCCTTATGAAAGTGAATGTATTTCAGCATAGCTCTTGTTTTGAAAAAATAAAACTAAATGTAATATCAGTATTAAAGCAAAACCCATTTACTACTGGAAAGTGATCTGTTTGATTTCTGTCCTTTGTGTATAAGTTTGATGAATGAATCATGCTCTTGTGTCATTTATTCTACATGACATCTTATCTCCGTCTTTTACTAAAAGACTTGAAATAGGATTTACTGAATTTTTGTGCTTTAGAACCTAAAAAAATTAGCGAGAAATTTAATTATGACCCTTACAGGAGTCTTTGTGTTAGCTGATTGCTACCTGTTCTGTTACTGGCATAGAGTGCAGGCTGTTTGTTCAGAGAAGAAATGTGAGTTTGGAGATCATCAAACTTGTTTTTTAACTAAAGTACCCCAGGTAGCAAATTCATAGGTGGTAGTATTAAACAAAATGAGTAAACCACTGTATCATATCACAAGTTTAACAGCAAAATCTTTGCATTCAAAATAGAAAATGGATTAAATATGATGTGTAAAATGATTGTTTTGAAAACCCTCATAGAAAGACAAACTTGAAAAATATGCTAAAGTTTTTAGCATACAGTGGTTCTGGAAGGCTGATTTATAGTTACAGCTTTGCACTGGAACCAGTTCAAAAGCATATGGAGAGCTCTGAGGCCCTGTCAACTCATGCAAGGGCAGTGCCATGTCACCACTGAGAGACTGCATTTGACTTACCCAAAACAGTAGGCCGCTTCTTCAAAGCAATCTCTTACCATTCAGAAGCTTATGCCAATGATAGGCATAGGACTGAGATGATTCCCAAAGATGCCTCCTTGTGGAGGACCAAGGTGGAACTCCTGTTTGCTACTGAACTCAGCTGCTCATGGAAGAGTGTCATTACCTGACCACTGCAGGCTTTGTAGAAGCACATTTTAGGTTTGAAGCTGTATGGGTCCATTTGAATTGGTTTAATCTTTTTATGTTTCTTCATTGTGTGATAATAAGGACATAATTAGATTGATGTATAAAGTCCTATAATGATGCCCTGTTATGGTGGTCATTCTGAACCTTGTTTTGAAAGGAATTGAGCAATCTTGACAAAAGTGGATATGCTCAGCACCTTAGAAACAGAAATGCAGAACACTGCTTTCAGTTCTCTATACTGAAAATTATATGATTCTTTCATTTTTTCTCAATGTTGAAAATATCATTTTGTTAGAATATAGCTACTGTAAATATATAACCTGACCTGTTTTGTGTCTATTTAATACCCGTCCAAACTCTAAAAGGTCCCAGTATAAGAACATTGATGTGCTGACTCTTTATTGCATAATCTTTTAGAATTTAGTGATATGTAAATAAGCTTTGTCTTTCATTTCAGGGACCAGTAGCAATGAGAGTTGCAAAGCTGGCCATCAATCAGGGAATGGAGGTAAGGATCTGTACTTCCCATAAAAATAAGTCAGGCTGGCAACAGGTTTACCATGGTGATTTTTTTTTTTTTTTCTTTCTAGAACTGTGTTTAGTTTCTCAGTGTTTCTTACTCTTTAAAAGTCTATTTGGTCAAAACCTTTTTGAAGATTAAATGCATTTTTTTAATGTCTGTGTTTTTTGAGTTCATACTATTGAGACTAGGAATGATGTTGATTTCCATAACAAGGTGTAGGAATCCTACATCTGTCTAGGTGTAATGCACTCAGCTATTTACCGATAGGAGAAAATAAACATACACTGCTATGAACAACTTATATTGCAAGTGCTGGAAAGAAAAACATCACCAAAGTCATACTCTGTGAAGTCTATCAAGGCTTTCGGTATTTAGTAATTAATAAAGGCCAAAAGGCATGCTATTTTTTTAAATAGTTTAATAGAGGCTAGTGTTAAAATTATATCTGGAGTCCAGTTTCATATTTTGGTTCTGATTACTATTTCCTGATTTCATGGCTTCCCGTGGTAATCTACCCTGTTGCTTATCTTCTCTTAACAATCTACTTGTGGTGCACAGCCACAACCTTTTCCCTAGCCTTTTGTGGAGAGCTGGTAATTCTGTTGCAGCTGACACTAGAAAGGCAGAGAGATACTGGTGAGAAAATGATTTCAGTCACTTCAGGAGAACAGTCATTTCAGCTGTTGTTGTAGTTTAGCCCAGCAGGCAGCTAAGCACCACACTCGCTCACTCCCTTCCAGTGGGATAGGGGAGAAAATCAGAAAAATGGTAAAACTCATGGGTTGAGATAAAGACAGTTTAATAGGACAGAAAAGGAAGAGAAAATACTACTACTACTACTACTATATACACAAAACAAGTGATGCACAATGCATCACTTGTTTAAATTACTAGCTGACCAGTAATTTTATTGTATCATAAGCCAGTGTTGCACAGTACAGCAAAATGATAACCTCAAACCAGCCCCCAGAGGTGACAAACAGCACAACAGGGAGCACAGACCACAAGTAAGGTGTTACACAGCACAACTCTGAGAACAAGCACAGCAGCCCCAAGAGAAAAATCAACATTGGATGCCTCTGGCCAGCTGGGGTCTGTCCCCTCCCAGCTCCTGGTGCACCTCCAGCCTCCTTGCTGGTAGGGCAGTGTGAGGAGCTGAAAATTTCTTGGCTCAGTGTAATCACTGCTCTGCAGCAAGCAAAACATCAGTGTGTTACCAGCATCATTCTCATCATAAATCAAAATCACAGCATCATAGCAGCTACTATAAGGAAAAGCAACTCTATCCCAGCTAAAGCCAGGACAGCTTTTCAGACCAACTCACAAAACTAGATGACAGTGCAGAATTGCCACTGGCCTAATTTACTTTTTAAAATCCATTTAAAATTGAATCCATGTTTACTTTTTAGTATATTATTTTCTTACAGAATTTTTTGAATATATTTATTTCAGAACAAATTTTAAATAATCATGCAGTAAATCTTTTCCCTTGCAGTAGTTGAAATGATTACAAATGTACAGTGAAGAACATACATTGTTTTGACAGTGTATTATATACTAATTGTATCACCAAATACAGAAACTGTTACAGAAACACTAATCTCTCTCACCACATGGCAGCGAGGTATTTCTTTGTTAATGTACCATAGAAGAACATTAAAGTAAACTGTTTTAGTATTTGGCACATAGAAAAAACAGCTAGCTGTCAGGAAATAATGTATATGAAATGTACAAAAATATGCTTTTTAAAATGTTGAATTCTTTTTCTCAGGTCGACTTAGTAACAGGCTTAGCAATTGAAGAAGCTTGTTACGCTCAGGTATGTAACCATGATTAAATAAAAAAATGTAGAAAAGAGGCTTTGCTGGAGCATGTTGTGAGGCACATGCAGAAATACAAGTAGAAATTGCTTTATGGTTCCTTCTACAAACATTTTGTCATTGGATCTAGGCCTTCCTTCTACGTACTCTGTTTCTATAAGGAATTTAAGGAATGAGGTGTAGGACACTACATGAAGCACTGCCAGCCCTATACCTCATCAGTCATACACTGCTATGCATGCACCTAGTCCAAGAACTGCTTTGCTATTGTTTTCTTTTGGTTTAGCATAAAATAACATATAGGACACTTCACAAGTATGTACAACTTAACAGTATATGTGCTAGGTAACAAACAGAAAATCAAAAACAGAATAATAACAACAAACACATCAAAACCCCAAAACAAACCCTAGAGAGATTCATTCTCACTCTCATCTGTTCAGAGAAAAGATACTCCTTCTTCTCCTAAGCTTTTTCTCTGCCTCCTTTTGTGCCTATGAAATGACTGGTACTTTCACGTATCTGACTATATGTTGCACTTTTCATTTTGCTGTTATGTTTTATTTTATATTAAAGAAAGGGGATATGTACAAAAATATTTTTGTTGGTATTGTTTTTTGTATCAATAATGAAATGTTACATATTACCCTTTGCAGACTATTCCAACCAAGGATAGAATTGAAGGTCTTCTTGCATTTAAAGAGAAAAGACCTCCTCGCTACAAGGGAGAATAAAAGAAGCTGATGCCTTTAAACTACAATGGGGTATATGTACAGATATGAGGACCATTAAGGTGCACTTTGCATCTGAGCCTAGAATATCACAACCACCAAAGTAAAAGCAAATCATACTGATGTTACTACATTTTCAATGTGTCCATACTTGTACTGGGCCCAGATAGAAATGTGTGTCCATTCATGCTCATTACAGTTTCTGAAGGCCGATCTGTGTACTGGCAAGGTCACAATTTCATGCAGCATTTTTAAAATTTCATATGTGTGAAATTTACCATTCCACAATTAAAAAGCTCTATAAATTCTTTATATAGTCAAAATCTATGTGTGATGTTAAGTATAAATTTGCTGTATCATTTTATCAAAATAAAAGTGACTTCTGAACACCAAAAAAAAAAGAAATTGCACCAAATATGCATTTAAATGATTCTGTATACCAGTAAAAATGCATTTGAGAATTCTACCTGCATATGTACATTATAAATAAAGTTAAGGGAGATGAAAAGGATTGTTGTTTGGGAAATATTAAGCTTTATTTGTCTGACTTACACTATTCCAAGTAAAACGAAAGTAACTTTGAGAGTAATACATAATGGTGTCCTTTTGATGAAGTCATTCTTATTATATTCATTTAATTGTATTAAATGAAGACATCTTAGAGGCCAGCCTTTAATAATGCATTTTTGTGTGTTACACTTGGCTTTGTCTTGCATTCTTCCAAAATGCCATCTGATCAGTACTGTCCGCTGTTATGGAATTTGATTTCACTTGCCCTGGTTATTTTAAATTTGTGATGATTGTATTAAAATATTTTGCGCAGGGATGTGTCTGATATGCTGTTAAAGAAACTAGAATTCTCTTCATCCCTAGAATGTCCTTTTTGCAGGGTCTAAATAATGTATATTTATATGCAATGGGGATGATAATGAAATGTTCTTTATTCTGTGGTGGCCTCAGGGTTCTTTTCATATTTTGAAAGAGAAATCCAGTAGGTTATAAGGTGAGAATGCTGTTGTGATTCATATTGTATATTTGATGTAGTTGTGGCATATACAACAAATGCTTGAAAACAACCTCTTAGAAATTATTTTTGTTAACTTGACTGGAAAATAAACATGCCTTAGCAGTCAGAGGCTATCTTTTACATTAAAACAAATTTCTTCATATTCGGTTACCATTGGCTTATGAAACTTGTGCATGCTCTGCTGTTTCTGCAACATTAACTATGGTCAGTGTCCATATGTATGATGATAAAGCAGCTATTGAACATGAAATGACAGGAACTCATTTAAATTCATATTTAGACATATCATTACATGTAAATTGATTATAACTGGTAGAGCACACACTTTGTTGACTGGTAAACTTGCTGAGTCGATCATTTCATGCATGATAATTTGCAAATAAAGTACCGGTGCTTGTTTTGATAGTCATATAAAGCCTAGAGGGTCATTTTCTCCTGTTTTTGAAATGCTAACATGTCATTTTCATTTTTACTGAGTAGGAAATAATTATGTTAATGGGATAAAAAAATATTAAGTCTATGCTGACTGGTTTGTGTTTCATAACTTTGATATACAGTCTGCTTATTAAGCTGCCTCTGTTTTTCTAACAAGCCCTGATTCAGTAGCTTCTGTCAATGTCTATTTTAAAAAAGTCTAATAACTTGAAATACTGTGGCACAAGACTGTGTAGTTTTGTGCCTTTAACTAGTAGTTTTGATCTCAGAAAATAATTTTGCTGTCACAGTGGTCTCTCCATTCCTTTTCTCAGGAGGAGATATTGTCAGATTGTAGCAATTTGAGTCCCTTCTTTGAAGTCAAGAGTTTGAATGTTATTTCAAAGTGAGTATCAATAGCACGATTTCTAAAGGTACTATCTAGTGATATTGGAATAATTCTAAAGGAACAATATTTTAGCAATAGATGTGTTAAACACTTACTGTCTCTTTTATTAAGTAACCAGCATTAAGATGACTTCATTGCTCATAATTAATAGCAATATTAGAATTCTGCTTCCAGGAGAGAGTGATTTGTAACAGAAATGTTCTTATATAGCCTGACTTTTTCTTATGAAAGTTTTGATCTAGCAAATCCTCCTTCAAGTGCTTAGGATCAGCTCTTTCAATTCCTGGTAAAGCCATGATTTTCTGCACAGTACCTCATGGGTAGATGACCCCCAGGTCCCTGCTGGTTTCCTGAAAGGTTATTTCATGGTCTCTAGGCATAAGCAGCTTTTTCTCCTGCTTCTGCTGAGCTCCAGTGGGTAGTGAGATCTTCTGCACTTTAATACTGAGATGAATATTGAAAAGTGATAGTTCAGGTAGGTCAGTTACCTTGAGCCTCCTGGCAGTGTAAGTGCAAGTGCAACTTAATAAATAACCCAGAAATCCTTCCAGAAATTAATATGCCAATTTATATGACCCATGTCATTTTAGCCTTCAGGCTTTAATCTAGGAAAGCATTTATTGTTCATTGGGTTTTTATTTTGTTTGTTTGTTTTTGTTTTCCCCTGTGTTAATATTGAAGTAGCTCTGCATTCTCTCCAGTTTAATAAATTTCTGGTTAAAGTTTTCAGAATTGTCTGAATTACTTCAGTTACTTTGGTGTCTTTGAGTATCTCACCTGCTGAAAAGAAATTCCATGTTTTATTTATTCTGAGATTGTGTAATAATGCACTTAAGAGCACTTGGAGGATGTCGTTCTGTGGAACATTTCTATGAGATTGCGGAGCCATTTGTGCCAAATAGTTGTTGAAAACCTGTCAGTCTATTCAGAATTACTCATAGTCTTACTTCAGGGTTCATATCTGTGCTTTTTTAGAACTGCTTTTAACCAGCTGCATTCAAAATAGTAAACACCAGGATGTATCATTTGCAGCTGTTTCATATTTTTCTTTGGTCATTGTTTTATGATGCATTTAATCATAATCAGATTTGTTGAATGTAACAAAAATTAAGCAGTCTCTTCAACAAAAGAGAGGGCAGAATATCATGCTAGCTTGAATTTGGCTTTGGGAAATTTAGGGTGTAATGTAAGGTGTAGTATTAGTGCCACTTCACAGTAACAAAACCAATAGAAGCATTGTGTAAAAAGTAATTGAAACATCTTAATTTATCACCAACTTATTTTTTGTATCATTGCTTTTGTAGGTAAGCAAATCCCTGAAAACATGTCTACTGAGGTTAGAGAGATGATTTACAATAAAAATATAAATAAATTGAATTTGACTGGTATTTTTTTGGTGTAAATTGGACAAGATGTGCTTCTATCTCTCAGTTGTGGGATTTTACACATATTACACCTAGTGGCACTACTGAAAATTCATAGGGCTTCATTGTCTAATGAAGATTGTACACTTAATGTACTTACTGTGTGATAATGACAATGTGGTTATTTTAAGATGTTCTTTTTCTGCACAATTCTAGAAAGACAACCATCTCCAAAAATGAGAAAAAAAAAAAAAAGAATAATTGCAAACAGATAAGCCAACAGAAGACATACCTACAGCTAATGGTAATTAAATTTCTTTAATTCCTTTTATGTGATTTGAGGGCTTATAAATACTAGTTTTTATGTCTATGCCCTTTTTTCTGTTGGCTTTCATTTTGTCTCAGTCTGGAACTCAAGTAACAGGGGTCAGGGTGCCCCTCTAATAATTTGTATGCTGTTTTTGTACAACATCTTTTTTTTCACCTTAAGAACACTGATGTTTTATAACTGAAGTTAAAATAGTTTTAGAAGTTAGAACAAAAGTTTTTTTGAGAGAGATTTGGTTACATATAATCATTTTATCACCAAAGATTTGCTAAGATACCTTTTTATTATAGATTCTAATCATGTTCAGTTTCAGCCTTGGAATGAAGTTTAGTATAAGTTCACTTAGTTCGGCAGAATGCACTGTGTTTATACAATGTATTTATTATGCGTTATAATATATATGTGTATATATTGGCATGTTGTATGCATGCATATATATGTGTATGTGTGCACATAGGTTTACATACAAATACAATTTTTCAGACTGTCAGATAAGACCAAGTCTCTCCAGGATGTGGTAGTACTGTTGTACTCCAGGAAGTCTGGAATTTATTTGTGCAAGAGCACTACCAGCAAAACCTTGAACCCCGTAAAGTATGTGCTGTGACTGTTCCAAGTGGCAATACTTGCAGCGTGGAAGTTCTGTAATACAGAAATTCTTTTGTAGGAACAGCAGTCAAGTAGCTAGGACATCCATGCCTGTTACCGTATATTTCATCATGCACATCTGGTAGTTCAAGGCTAGAATAAATGTAGCAGAAGTCACAGTGATTTCTAACTTTAAACAAAGGTGTGGCATACCAGATAGCACATTCCTCCCAACCCTATAGAACCATTTGCTTCTGTAGTTTGGACAGGCCTACAGCAATCATGAGCAGCTCATTAATCAACAACTGTCATAGATTATAAGATCAGTCTCCACTCCCCCCTCCTCCTTTTTCTAAGTCTAGACTTAGATTTCATCTTCAAATTTTATCTAGTAGATAATTCTTCCAAGGACAGTCATTCACATGGGAAGAAATATGAAATATGTTAAAAGAATTTATTATAGAGGGTGTGAACATTCTGTGTCAAAGCTAAGTCCTATTGCAATACTCCAGTTCAAAATAATACATTAACCCTGAAAGGCATACTCTGTATATGTATGTTTGTAGACTCTTCAAAGTTCTCGTTAGTGACTACTACTCTTTGATTATAATTTCTAAAGTGTATGCTAATAAAGCTTTTATAACATTAAAGAGGTGAGAATGTGTTGCAGTTTTCATGTTGCATAATATAATCATTTTCAAAAGAACATGAAGATTTTGATTTTGATTTTTTTTTTTTTTTTGTAGGGAACATACAGCAAATAGTTGCTTCTTTATTCTAGCAATTGCTAATTGATTTAACATTTTCATTTAAGCATAAGGGACTTTCTGATATCATCTTTGGCTCAATTCTTTCTAGCATGTTCAAAAATCTGATGCCAGTTGTACAGATTCTTTAAAAAGCTTCTCTTTCATGTAGCTTAGAAAGACGAAGTTTAAAATTTAAATTATAAGGACAGAGTTTTGAAGGTTGTGTTTTCATTACATATAAATGTTACTAATGCATATATGTGCTTGTGTTTGACTCTGTGTTTTGTTTAGTTTAGTTTTGTTTTGTTTTATGTAATAAGTCCATACTGCCAGAACTGTTCTCTCCAAAGCTCATATGTAGCTGAACTATTTACATAAACGTATGTAAGCATTCACAGATAGTGACCACTCAGGACTGATCCAAAAAAAAAAAAAAGAAAAAAGATTAACATTGAATATTGTTTTGGATATGTTATTTTGGCCAGCCTCCTCTTCAAAGTAGTGGTGAAAGGAGGAGAGAGCCAAGAACCATGCTTCTAAAATGTAGTGGGTCTTGTAAGGATGGATAGAAGCAATAGTTTGTATAGTGTGTTCAGGCTGCAGTGTTTAAGTTCAGCACAGTCATTTCTGATATGTTTGTGAGCAACTCCACAGATCTTTCTGTTCTGGCTTGTTTCAGCCAGTTCTATACCCTAATCACTTATAGAGATCGTAACGTCCATTTATGATTCCTAGGCTGTCTATACATAATATTTGAAAAAAGTTTGGGTCCACAAAAGACAGCATAATGAGAAGGGTTCTATCTATTTAATCAGTTCATAAATGAAGACATGGACGTGCTTTGGGGCTCTTTTTATCCACCTTCTGCTGAAGGGAATTCCTTTCATCAGTTTGGGTTCACAAAGCGAATTCATTTTGGGTTCTTACATATTTTTTCATACCTGGGTTGAAATCAGTCCTTTGTTGAAAAAATGAAGAGGGTATGCTTCACTTATTTGGTCGATCTAATTTCTGAATAGTTGGAGTACTCGTGAAACTCAGCTCAAATCCATTTTTGCTCCTTCCTTTCACTGAATTGGTCTGAACACTCCTTCAAGACTGACCTGATCACTGGAGGTTCTCAGTCAATCCTGATTAAACATTTTTATTTTAATTACTTAGTCTGCCATTTGTCTTGTTGAGACATAGTAATAATGACCATTAGCCTATTAGATTGGAAAGGGAAGACCTGTCTTGCAGCGAGTATTACACTTTTATTAATAGATTGTGGAACAAGGATAGAATCCTGCTGGCTTTGCACTCATCCCCAACATCTCCTTTGTACTCTGTGGATTCCTGTCTGTCAAGTGTGAAGATACCTTCTGACTCAGATTCCTTAGCTGTGGAAGTCTTAATTCGTAAATCCTGGAAGGTCTTACATACAGCATGGCTGCCATTGTCTAATACATCAGAAGTACGGCTTCAAAGGGGAAAGGAAAATCTCAACAGTTAAGCAGGAATTTTGAGAATATAAATTTTTGGCTTGGGCACCTAAGCTCCCGCATAGTCTTATTCTTACATGTGCACCTTTGTGATTGTGTTTCTAGACTGCTTTGTGCTTTAGGACTGTTAGTTAAGCTTGAAAATAGTTCCTTAGCAGAGGTATATCAGGAATCACTTCAACCACTGCTGACATACAGTCGGTCCCATGATGGAACTGTGTTGCTCTCAACAGGTGGTAATGCTTATGGAAGCTAGCTACCTCTTTCTTTACGCACTCCCCTAAGTAGTCTGGCTGTCATCAGTTAGGTGAAAGGAAACCCTAGCAAGTCAGGGAGGAGGTGGTACAGGAGCGGCCATGTCATAGCTACACTACCAGAAAGGTTGCTTGTGCTAAAGCAGTTGTACGAAGCTGGTTATTCCAGCTTTGCAACCTGATTCTGCCAACAGTGAAGCACAAAGTAACTGTGTTTAGGGCAAAATTTTGGTCACTTGGTGTGTGTATATATACATAATATATAAAGTGCATGTCCGTATGTCCACTCTGCTTCCAGCACATAGTTTTATGGTTGTTCATGGAAGCTTCTGAGGCATTGTTCCCATTGTTAAAATAGCTCATTAAAACCACGTCTCCACAGGTATGTGTGTTTTGAGTTACAAAAACATTTTGTACTATACATGCTTTTATAGTTCATATAATTACAGCATATTTATCTGAAGTATTTCGCAAGTATACATTTGTGTAATACTGGTAGGAGATTAAGTAATAGCTGCTTACTAGCACTATTGCACAAGAACATCAAATGTTATTGTGATGTACTGAGATTTGAGGTACCAGGCATGCTTTTGGCTGCTTTGTTCCTGTGACCTTTGTGCTCTTTTGGATAATACTGCAGTCCTGTAACGACGGAGCATGTTTTCCTTTACACAAATGCCAGTAACCACTTGAACAGGGCACTTGATTCCAGTTTTGATGGGCGGTGCCTATAATGGACAACGGTAGTGTATGCAAGCCAAGTTGGCAATCTTTGTGCTTTGCAGTGCCAAAAACTTCAAAGCTTCTTCCTTTTAGAACTCTAAAGCAATACAAGTTTGTGTTTCTTCATATCGTCAAACTTAATTATTGGCAATAAGCAACTGCTGGCAAGAGCAGCACATCACATGGCTCCGTTTCTGCTTTAGAAAAGGTCAGCATATGGCATAAACACTTTGCTGTATTATACAGCCTTGTACTCTGATCACATAACACATGCTTCAGAAAGCATTATGCAATGTTATACTCACTGATTAATGGCTGCTTGCACAAGAAGTTTTTCATTACCCTGAATGCTAGCATCCTGGGAATGATTAACTTTGTGACATAACTCTCATCACATAAATATGGAAGATTCAAATATAGCCTCAAAATAACGTGTTTCAGAAATAACTGAACACTTTCCTGCTTAGCACTGTGTACAGTACATGATTAACAACTGCTTTAAACCTTCAGAGTTGAACAGAAAAGCCTATTTGGGAGAACTGCACACAAGATTTATTTTTAGGGTTTAAAGTTTTACCCAAGATGAATTTTTGCACACAGCAGCATCTCATTCGCAATGTTTTTCCTCTGCTTGTGTAAGTTTGAGTTTCCTGAGAAATATCCGTGCCAACAATTTAAAGTGTTCAGCCAGTGAGTTAAACAGAGCAAGTTAAATCTAGCCCTTATTTAGATCAGCGACTGCATGTGTGTAAATGACTCAGTCCAGTGTGTTCAGTATTATAGTGCATACAGTCATGTGCTTAAATGAGCTTGGTTATAGCAGAGTAAATTCACAATAGTTGCTGTGATATTTCTCCTGCCAAAATAACAAAACAAAATGCTGTCCTGAATGAATCAGCTCTCAAACCTACAGTCTGAACATTACTACACGTTCCCATTTAACATTTTCATTTTCTGTTGATCAGTCATTCCATGTTCAAATTTTGCAGATTCTTATCTGCAAAAACATCATCATGTTCAAAAACATGATGACAGAGCATTGTGGATGTTATGATCTTAAGGATGTGGAAGAGAGGAAAAACCTGTAAAAATAAATGTTCCTCACCATATTCCTCCACTTACAAAGGTGTACCCTTGTTTTTGAAATAATTTTGAAATAATTGCTACTGGTTATCTATGATTCAATGGCTTTGTTAAGGAGAAAGTTGTTTGCCTGTTTGGAAATTCAAGATCAGTTTTCACAAGGAAATAACTATATTAAACTTCCGCTTACTAATTTGCATTTAAATGTCAGACTAAAAAAATACATCTGCTTTTTATGATTCCCTCTTCTGTAAGTAATCCTTCTCACAAATAGTCACACTAAATAAAACTACTTAAAGTCCTTATAATAGGCAAGATGGTTTAAGATGTCACTATATTACTTCATGTGTTCCACTTCTTCCAAAATAATCTTCACTGAGAACAAACAGAGAAGGTAAACATTGACCTTCTCTATGTTCTCTTTAATTTTTGCTTTTTCCTGCATTCCAACTCCTACAAGCAGTAGCAAAGGCTAAAGGAAACAGCCTCTGACTAAGCATTAGCTACCACCGTGCCCTCATTATAGCTGAGGGCTCTTATTCTCGCTTAGCCTACGTGCAGAGCCAGCTAGTCTTTCAGCTGTGATGACGAAATGCCATGCATTTCTTCCTGGAATAGTACGCAGATAAGAGGCCACTTGTTATGCTGAGGTTTCAGATGAACTGCGCTAAGGGTTTCAAAACAGTCTGTCACAATTATATCAGGTTTCTTTAGCAACCAATTCATTTCAGACACTTTTAAGATAAAAAGGGAAGAGATGTTAGTTTATTTTCCCTTGTGGTTTCACTGTTTAAACCTTTACAGGATATGACTGGATAGTTTATACATGGACTGAATTTATTAATTTTAAATAAAGCTGGCAGATCAAAATGGATCTGTTCCTGTCTTGAAATTCACATTACTTATAGTCCCCTGCGTGTACCTATTCCTTTAGAGAAGAAACAAAAATCTTGTGGCTATGATATTCTGCTACAAAAGTCCTGCTGTGCAAACTGGGTTTCTGAATACCTTGAGCTTATTCTGGGTCCACTAAAAGCTGAGAGCATTCAGGATTGTGCAGGACAAACGTCAGTGCTTTGATCGTGGGGCTTAATTCAGGTGCTAGGAGATGTGCACACAGTGTGAGACCAGTTGACCTATACGTAGCCAACTGACCTATGTATAGCTTAGCAGAAGAAGACCTGTCTGTGAGATCATTTAGCAGATCTGGGGCCTGTTTAGGTGGTTCCATTCACTAAGGTAAGCAACTGTAGTAGGTTCAACCTGAAATGAAATCACAAAAGTGTCCAATCTGTAAAAGAAAGAGGAGTCTTTGAAGTGTTTGTTTCAAAACAGGATATGTCCTTAATAATAGCAACAATCTTAACATTATTTTGAAGAAAGGATTATGTTGCATGGAATAACCAATGGATCATGTACAGGTTACATAGCTCTTTTTGCTTATCCTTAGACACTAATTGCACATTTAGAATCTGTGATATGCCCCATTTCCGTTCATTCATTAAGGATGACATTAAGTCAGTTGCAGCTTGCTTTTCTATTGGATCTGAGAGCCACTTTAGATATATGAATAAATTGCAGCTTAGGTAAGTATTTAATATGAAAAGAAAAAAGGAAAAAAAAAAAAAGAAAAGAGAAAAAAAGGGGGGTGGGGTGGGGGCATTTCTCTTTGATCACTTTCCTTGCAGTTCTTTGCTTTTATTAGTATCTCATTAACTGGGAACTAAAAACTAAATTCAATTTCCTTTTAAGACAACAAAATTTTCTTTTTCCATTTACATAATGGAATTTGGATCAGGTCTTAAGTCTGTAACATTATTCCTGTAATGCATTCCAAATAAATGTGTAATTTGCAGTGAGATCACTGGGAGTCTTGGCTATTCACAGTCCCTTTTTTTTTTTTTTCTTTAATCATTCTTGAGTGAAGAACGACCCTTTTGAAAAAGTCTAGAGAACACTAGGTTTCTTAAAACTACCATTTCCCTTTTCTTTTTTTTTTTTTCCTTTCCTATGCTAGTTATTGACTGCTGAGAAAAAAATAAAAATCTCTCATTAATAAATTACTTCATAACTGTATACTTTTTGTATATTACTATGAAGATGTCCTGTCCTTGCAAAACAAGATAAAACAAAAAGCCTGTGCTTCTCCATGATTTTTCTGTTCTCTTTTTTTTTTTTTTTCAGAATGTGGAAGTTAACCAAAACACTGCCATTGTGGTGGTCACTTGCAAGTCTTTTAAAAGTAAGACAGAGTTAGTTGTCATGAGAGTTGTGATCCACCAAGTACAAGTACGAATTACGGGCATCTCCTTTTTTGGATTGTTGTTGTTTTAAGCTTAGAATTTAATTAAATACCACAATGACAAATACATTAGAAATGTTACTTGTTAAATACTGCTACTTCCAAAATTGCTTTGTTTTGTTAAATCAATTGTTTGTAAACCATTTTATGTGTTGTTTGAAGCATCTTGCAGCGGCTTTACTTGTTTTCTATCTTTAGAAGAATTGATCTAGATGTCTGAAAACAGATTGATTTTTCCTGGAGTACTATGTGCGTAAAAAAAAAAAAAAAAAAAAAAAAGCAGTGCCATTCTCTCAGACTATACTAAAAAGTTAGCTCCTGTTCTGTGGTTTAAAACCTTGAAAGGTTTTAAACTGAAATTATTACGAAATCAAAGTCCGTCATCTCACTGAAATCACAGAACCAACAAACAAGGCCCCAGTGCCAGAGCTAGTGAAACTGGTTTTCTTTGCCATTTAGCCTTTCTCACCTTTTGCCTGTCCCTTAGCAGTTGTCCCTGCTCATGCGGATCAGGACACCCCTGGCTGAGGAGGGCCGAGTGAGCGTGCTGCATAGCTACAGGTGTGCTGGCTGCGGATGAAGCCTCCAGACAGAAAGTGAAACGACCAAGTTAGGCAAGTTCTTGTTTAGGAGGGAGATGGGAAGGGGGATACTAGTTTGAGCCTTTATTTTCCATTGAACCACCTATAGAAAATAGTAGGTCATTCTCCTCTTCTGAGTACGATTTATATTGTATAGGGCTTCAAAGGGTAAAAGAGTGAGGACTGATGTTGTCGCAATATAACTTTGTTTCCTAAGGCTAACAATACATGGGTGGAGTATAGGGTATATCAGCTCTGCTGAGATCTAAGAAACTGTAGTCATATGCTTCCTCCAGTAAGCAAGCTTCCAGGTCTGGGGCCATCTTGAGCTGACATAATGATTCATTGTTACCAGTATCCAAACTACCTGGATGCACACGCACTCAGATTTCTTTGCATGCATTTGCAATTATATACTGCAAATCCTAATAGCAGTATAGTATAATAGGCATTTAAAAAAATAAATAAATCAGTCCCTACAAATGAGAATTCTTCATTGTCTTTACTAAATCCAAATTAAATCAAGAGGAGGCAGGGGGAGAGGCAGGAGCGAGGGAGAGAGTCTGCATTTTGCCCCAAATATCAGCAGCTTTAGGCTATTTTAACTCATAAAAACAATTACAATAGCACTTACCAGTTAGTCATTTGTGACTGAAATGTAAACAGTTTATGCTGGTGAATTAGTAACTGATAAATAGGTATTTTGAACATTCACAGGTATGTTAAGACCCTGCAGAACTGTTTATGAAATAAATAGTAATGTCAAGAAATGCATCATTGTTACTTTCAGTCTTGCCATGGAGAATGTAAGAGTTGAGGGTGGTTTTTTTATGCTTATTATCTATTCTTCAGAGAATTATTTCATTGCTAGAAGCAGATGGTGATTTTTAAACCCACTGCTATTTTGGTGTACTTAAAAAAAAAAAAAAAAAAAAAAAGGGTCCTAAAAATAGACCCAAGTTACCATATCCAGCAAAAATATGTTGTCAGCTCTTTACTCTGCTGGGCTGAAAACAAATCTGTCAGCAATTTCTTTGGGTTAAAGTATCTGAACACTTGTGTGGGTTTTTTTTTACTGTCTTTTTTTTTTTTTTTTTAAAGAAAGCATTTTAAGTGGTTTTGTAACAGAGTCCATTTAAACCTTTAAGTATCAACAAATTACCATCTGTTGTTATAAAGGCACTTTATCAAATTGATGAGACCTGCACTCCGGTTAATGTTGTGGAGCAACTGCATGAATTAGACTTTAAAGTCTGAATGACTCTGAAATCAACATCTTCAGCTCTGCTGGAACAGACATTAAAAAACACCCCATTTTGTGTAATTATGAAAACGAAAATGAGAGTGAGAGTTATTCATGTGGAAAAAAAAAGCACTTGTAATGCATCTTAGTCAAATAGGGTTCTTATGTTTGCTTTAAAGTAATTTCTTGGATTAAAAGTGTGGTTTGACAGAGTTACTGGATGAGAAAGGAAAAAGTCTTTTGGATTCCCTATGCACCTACAGGTGATTTACATATTTTCAGAAGTGCTGCAGTGTTAGCTCATTATGGCATAGCTGTTGGCATAAGGACTAAATTTAAGGGTTCAGGTAAAAGAAGATGGTACCTTTTGTCTCTGTAAGAGGTAGACATCACCTAGAATGATAGATACAGAAAGATTAACCAAGAAATATTTATCTGTGGATCATTTCTGAAGTAGGTATTTCATTATAATGAACTCTCTGCAAAATATATATCTGAGGTACAGCTGAGGTACAGCTTCTTAGGGTCAAATCCTGTGAAGTACTAGGAATCCTCATTGCTCAAAGGAGTTTGAGCTCAATAATTGCCAAATCAAGACTTCAGTTTATCAATTTGGTGAAGTGAATACTTGTTTCCAGAGGTGTCCAGATAGATTTAGGTGGGCTGAATCCTGCCTGCTGGCAGTATCAGTCCTTCTCCATTGCCTATAGATGGAAGTTAGGGTCCTCAATTTGGTTTGAATTCATGCATGTTACATGCTTAAAGCAAGCAGTGTGGCACTTCTCAGAGTTCAACACGCCTTCCAAAGCAAACCCCCTTCTTTTAAACCCCCTAAACTTCTCTTGCAGTGTTTGGTTTGAAAAACTGTCTCTATATATGTACATTGTCAGTAACTTTGGCAGCAGTTACATTGTGAGGAGCAATCCATTGGGCTTGACACTGAACTCACTGAAGTATGCTTGCAGACAAGCTCTGGAGCATGCAAGCTGTCAGGTAAAGGAAGGGCGGGAGACAAAACGTGAATACATCTTCTGCTGTAGTGTAGTGAAGAGCACATTTTCCTGCTTTGTGCCAAAGACCCTGAACTCTGAGCCTACAAGTTAGATCTATCTCCAGATGACCAGCACTGAGCATACATGTTGTGCGATTCTTCCTGGAGGAGTCCTGTGTTGCCTGTTACAAGGGCAGGTAGATTTTACAAGCACAGTAAAAAGTGTGCCAGGGTCATGGAATTGTTGTGGGTGCCAGACCATTTCATGGAATGGTCATATCTAGTACAGCAAATGTATGGATATTTTGCTCTGCATTTCATGCTCCATATTTTAGATATATAACTGTGCACTGATTACAAGATATGCAAGCCACAATTGTGTGTTTGTCCATACAGTGGAACTGCACTATGGCCTATCCCAGGTCTGGCCCTGCACAGCACCCCAGTACTGAGTGAGACAGACAACAAGTTCAAGGAAAAATTAAGGACAGAAAGGAAATCATGTGGAAACAATTTTTGAAACAAAATTCTTAGAGTGATGGACTAATACAATTTTGTTTCCAGGAATCTTTTCTTCCTCAACCATTTAGCTTTGCAAAGGCTTCCTGTTTTTTTTTTTTTTTTTTTTTTTTTTTTATTAAATAAAAAAAATACACATTATCCATGTATTAACTTTGAATTAATACCTGATGCTACCCTCTCTTGTCAAATCTTCCTTATTCCCCAAACATTAAACTTTCTGTTCAAAAATAGATTGCTTCAAGGTCACACCAACCTTTTTGTGAGTATTAAAAGCTACCTTTACCACACAGTTTTTCTGTCCAACAATCCTGAAATGAAAGGATTGGGGAGTGATGGAGAGAGGTAAAAAATATATACATATCTGTTCTTGCCAGGGTAGATATGTGATTACTGTAGTGCTTGGGCTAAGGCAGCCAGCAGTCTGATATTTAACTCAGCTGATGGTTAACTTCTGTAGGCACAACCACATGGTCCACAGTGATTTTGAGATAAACTTCTGGTTATGCAAAGTCAGCCACTGTCTTTGTTGGAATTAAAGAAAGAGGAAGATGAAGTGAGAAACTTGTTTTCATAAGAATGTTATGTCATTCACATCACCTTAACCCAACGATGACCTTAAAGGAGACAAATCAAAAAAGTCACTAAATAAATAAATTCTTATATTCTTGGCAGTAGGATTTGCTTTGCAAACATGAACATTTGGCAAGTTTCTACATTTTCTTCAGCAAAACTAAATTAAAAGCTGAGGAAAGGAATCAAAATTGAAGTTGAGCGTATTGAGTTGCACTGACCCAAACACATACTTCCTGAAGTCAACAGGATTTACATGTCTTAGCAGAAGAGCCAAGATCTACCTCTGTAAAAAGAGCCACAAAATTTATTTCGTCAGGTCTAAATGGTGATCCTCACTAAAGAAAAGGAAGAGAAGAGAAGAGAAGAGAAGAGAAGAGAAGAGAAGAGAAGAGAAGAGAAGAGAAGAGAAGAGAAGAGAAGAGAAGAGAAGAGAAGAGAAGAGAAGAGAAGAGAAGAGAAGAGAAGAGAAGAGAAGAGAAGAGAAGAGAAGAGAAGAGAAGAGAAGAGAAGAGAAAGAGAAGAGAAGAGAAGAAGTTAAACTACATAGATTTTTTATTATTATTATTTTTTTTTTTAAGAAAAGAACATAGCCAGATGGTAGGAAGTCATGTTTGTGTATTTATGCACATGTGTATATAGATGTATACACACATTTAAGTGTTTTTAACAGCTTCAAGACTCCAGCACGTATCTCCAGGTGCGTGTAAGCCATCTGAACCCTACAGCCTTTATTGCATAACGCAGCCATATTACAAAATATTACCACACCAAGATCGTTTACATTATTTCATAACAAAAAGAAATACTATTACAGAACATTTTTACCCTTAAGGGAAAATTACTAATTATTTAAAACATTGTCTGTGTGTGTGTTTGTATGTGGTGCATAGGGGTATATGAGCCTCATTATGGAAAAATGTAGGGGTGGATTAAAGCAGGATCTGTGGGATACAGCCCAAGGTCAGAGGAGTTTCAACAGACAAGAATGTCAAAAGCTAAGCAGAAAATACCAACACAGTTGATTATAATGAGCTTATTGGGGTAATATGGACCACTTACCTTCAGGGAAAAGCAGCTCTTTAGAAGGGGAAGTAGCTGTGTGAAAGACTGTCTTAAGCCTGATCAGAGATCCAAAAGAAGGCCTAGGTAGAAGGCAAATGTTTGGGTCTCAGAATGGAATCCAAAAACCTTTATTAAAGTTCTGCATTCTCTGGACAGCAAGTGGATTACTAATTTCTGAGACAAATTACTTCAGTTATCTGTGTCTCCTCCGTTCAAATCCACATTTGTTTCTTCCTGTGAGGAAATAGTAAAATTGCTGTGTTACTGCCTATGCCCTTCTGCGTAAAAAAAGAGTTCTAAAGAGTTCTTGTTCCTGCTTGTAGGATTGTTTTTGTGTTTCACCTGGTGACTAAAGTGGAGGTCTCCCTGCCTTCAGGTGAGTGGACCAGTTTCCTGCCCAGAGAGGCTCGCTCTGTTATACATGCATTACCAGAGATTCATAGAATTATAGAATGGTTTGGGTTGGACAGTACCTTAAAGATCACCCAGTTCCAACCCCCCTGCCATGGACCAGGACACCTCCTATAAGACCAGGTTGCTCAAAGCCCCATCCAGCCTGGCCTTGAACACCTCCAGGGATGGAGGTGTTCCACAGCTTTTCTGAGCAGTCTGTGCCAGTGTCTCATCACCTTCAGAGTAAAGAGTTTCTTCCCTATATCTAAGGAAATATTCTTAATCGACCCATTCTCCACCCACTTTGTACGTGTGCTTGGGATTGCCTTGGCCCAGATGCAGGGCCTAGCACTTGGCCTTGCTGAACCTCATGAAGGTCATGCAGCCCCACCCCTCAAACCTGTCCAGGTCCCTCTGGACAGTATCCCTTGACCACACCACACAGCTTGGTGTTATCAGCAAATCTGCTGAGGGTGCACTTGATCCCACTGCCCATGTCACTGACAAAGATGTTAAACACTGCCAGTCCCAATACTGGCCCCTGTGGAACACCTCTTGTTTCTGATTTCCACCTGGACATGGAGCTGTTGACCACAATTCTTTGGGTGTGACCACCCCAGCTAATTCTTTACCCACGAAGTTGTCCATCCACCAAATCCATGTCTCTTCAGTTTACAGACAAGGATATTATGAGGGACAATGTCAAATGCTTTGCACAAATGCAGGTAGGTGATGAATGAGTCTGAATGAGGTGTCTGGTAAGTTAGACTGAGGAAGTTTTATGTTATACAGGAGTGTAGCATTTGACACTATTCTGCAAGAGGTCAGATGTCTTCATGGGTAGACAAGGGCTGACTGGTGGTTTGTTCTGAGGATTGTAATGTAGGTGAATAGTTCTTAGTTTTGTATCTGACCTTAGATTCAGAATTTGCTTGAGTTTGGAATTTGCGAAATTGCATGTTTGATATATATTTAGGCCTTTTTGTTTTTCTAGAATAGGGCTTGTTTTTCAGTATTCTAATGGGTTAAGGAAATGTAATCTAATAAGATACAACAGACTGTCTGCAAAGTGTGTGGAACTCCTCTAGGAGAAGAAGATAAGCTCTGGTGTATTAGCAAAAGAGTCATAGAATATCCTGAGTTGGAAGAGACCCACAAGGATCATTGAGTCACGTTGTAGCAATTGTCCCTCAAGACATTTATGTTAAAACACATATATAGTCTGAACTACAATTTTTCAATAAATAAATAGATTTCTGGCTGATGGGTGTGCACTCTATCCATAATCTCTTTCTCGTTGTTCCACACTCCTAAATTGTCATGTAATGAGCTGGAACAAGGAGGCTAGTTTTACGGAATGGAAACTTAAGCATTAGTGGGAGGAATTCCCCTGACAGGACGGGAAATCCCTTCTTGGGCAGGTGTAGTAAGAGGACTTGGGAGCAAATGTGTCTTCTGCTGCTGTCTTTCTCCTCCAGCTGAACCACATCTCTTGAGAAAGGGGTTTTTGACAATTTATATTGTGTTCACTGAGAAATCAGTTAGGCCTAAGGCTTATCATGTGACACTAATAATCAGCATGCACAAGATACTTCTGAACTTGCTGTTGAGTTGCATATGCAAAGAAGGATAATACTTCACCTTGAAAGGATGACAGGACTTAATTCTTGAATGTCATTTTGAGGTTTTCTAATACAAAGAAATGCAGTAAATAGCGCTTTTACAGGGCTGGGAAATAAATAGTGCTTTTACAGGGCTGGGAAATAGTCCATGCTTGTGCTTGTTCACCGTTTCCAGATAATACAGACTTCTTGGGAAATATGTCTCAGAATATGATATTTTAGAAGTGCACAACTGAAATTTCCCTGTGATTTTGACAAGTTTGAATTGCAGCAACTGGCACTGTCCAAAAATTCCCAATGTCTCTGATCACTTTCCTGCAACCCTTGTTTGCTCGTGATGCTCAACCTCCCTTTTTCTTCTTGTAGTCCCAGGCACCTCAATAACTACTTCTTTTTATAGGGATCTTTATATAGAGCTTAACAAACAAGCAGCTACCTGGAAAACAATATGACCACCCAGAAGACAGGGGCTGCCAGCTACATGGCCATCCAGGCTGTTTTCATTTGGCAGTGATGAATCAAAACAATAACTTGGTGTATCACATCTGACCTGTGTTTTGCAGGGCTAGCATACCACATCTTTCTTTACTTCTTTCTTTCTTTTCTTCCCCTAAATATAAGCATACCTCAGCAGGTAGGAAGAAAAGCAAAGCTCTGAGGTTGGTCAGGTTACCCATAGCTACTAATAGAGAAGCTTTGATAAAGAACTTGCTTGCAACTGCAGCTGACAATCAGGTGGACTTAATTTGTGAATGACGAATGACTGAAGGGAGTTAGAGGTGCAGCAGCTGAAAGAGGTCCTGCTTTTACAGCATACGTGATGTGCCAGCACATCCACCCACCCAATACCTTTTCTCTGAGTAGGCTTCCCTTACGGTATTCTTTGAACTGAGTTGTAGGCCTGTACTAGTCAATTATTTCAGTAGTCAAATGGACAATATCCTCTGCTATCAACTATTTATATTAGCAGTTTTCATCCTTGAGAATAAAAGAGTTGGAGATGCTAATTTTTTTTCATGTAATTGCATAAGCCAGCTATCTGCAGAGGCAATGCACATATGCCTATGTCTATCTAATAAGTATGTAAAGTAAAAAAATTGCGCAGACTGTTGCTGTTCTCTTCTTCTTCAAGTCATTTTATATTTGAATTATAACTAACTCACAGCTGAAGTTAAATCCAATGATTACAAAATGGGTCAAGTTCTTCGTGTGCTAGTATGCTACAAGATTTTTATTACTGGTTTAGGGTAGCTTAGCAAAAAGTAGACCCATCTGTGCACACGTTGTATGCAAAAATTAACAAATGTTCATTCTTGGAGTCCAAGCAAAGCAAATGCTGTGTCGTGGAAAAGTTTCATTAAACTACAGATCAGTTCTCTATTGTCATCAGTTCTCCAGTCAATATAAAACAACTCCACTTGAAGCAGTTCTAGGTTGCATAGTTTTACCTGAGCTGTTAGCGTGAGCTTCTCCCCATTAGGTAAAGGGTCTATTTAAACAGTAAATGTTGTGTGGGACACAGCACTGGGTATATTTAGCATTTATTAGTGGCTTTAATATCAGGAATGGCATAATTAACATTAAAAATGTAGTGTAGCTTAAATTTAGAAATATTTTTTTAAACCAAGTTCAGAAAAACTAGCGCAGCTTACATAGCTGAAGTGATGATTCCAGGAAGGAATGTCATGTAATTCTATACACATAAATGTATGTTTATGTAACATGTCTCTATTAAATATATGCTAATGTATGCATTAATACATAATAATATACATTTGCATGTATACCAGTGTGCACAACATATCCTCATGCAAAAGGAGTATTTAAAACAATCCTTACTGAAAGAAAGCAACCTCTGGGTTTGTCTTTCTAACTGTCTCCTCATGGACCAGGAATTGAATTTGGATGTTACATGTGAGTTGTCTAGTGTAATTGCTGAGCCTAGTATCTTCCATCAAAACCAAGGCTGGCGGCGGTAGTTCATGCTTTCCTGAGCAGCTCTGCTCAGTGTGACACAGCCCTACCTCTGGGGCTGAAAGAAAACACTTTGATTCTCATCATTATCCTTTTTGAGCTTGTCTACTGAAAAAGGGTGCCCAGCAGTGACGCTTTTAGGTCAGGAATTGATATACCTAATCTGTCTGGATTAGAGCAGTGGTTTTTTTTTCATATGCTTTGCACAGAGGTTCTCAGTCAGAAAGCTTGTCTGTGTGTTACCAGCTTCAGTCCATTGGATTGGCATTTTTCAGGTCTAGGCTATCTGTCCTCTGACCTTGACCAACCAGTCAACACTTAGTACTGGTCAATTTATAAATTTTAGCCTCATCTCAACTCCAATGGATAATTTGACAGATGAACTGTCATTTTCAGAGAAAGTATGCTTGTGTTCACTGGTGCACTGTAGTTATGTAGCCTAAAAGTTAGTCATTCTCAGTTTCCTTTTACATATATCATTGCTTTTTTATATTTGTATAGTCTCAAAATGATACTCCTGTTCTTCATCCTGCTCTGATGGAAAGAGGATCGGGAAGTTGTTAAGCAGTGAATAACACAGAAAAAAAATAATAACATAACATAACATAACATAACATAACATAACATAACATAACATAACATAACATAACATAACATAACATAACATAACATCCCTGCCTTATCCTTAAATTATGATGTAAGTGATCTAGCTTGAGTTTGGAGATTCTTGCTTGTCCATTAAAATGGAATCTGTGTGTGGTGGTAGTATTTTCTGAAAATAAAGTCTGTATTTCCTAGAAACAATGTCAATTTATTGGTGAAAGCATTATGGAGTACCAGCTTGTGATCATCCTCATCTCCAGTGGAATTTTGAGTTTCTTGTCATTGGTCAGGGTTAGGCCTTGAAACTAAACTAATATTTTTGGCATCTTCCAGTAAAATGAATTCTTGTAAAAGAATTTTGCCCTGTCTGACAGGGCTTTTTGTCTTTATCCACCATTGTGTTGTCTGAAGGACAGAATGCAGGAAATAAGCTTGTTTCTTTGATTAAGGTTGCACAGAATGACAAAAGTCAAGTGGAAATCCAAATGTATTGAATTAGTTTTACTTATATATGCACAATATATTGGCTTATATTAGTCATGCAAGACCATTCTTCCTGCAAAAGGTTTACAAGGAAAAGTTCCCATTATGCAAAGAGTTGTACATGATTTGACTTTATGTGACTTTAACCATGGAAATAAAGTTAACTACCCAGATAAGACTTTGTAGGACTGGGGACATTCTTCCACTTTATTATTTCTTCATTATTCTATTTGCAAAGTACCTTCATATCTTGAAGTTAATTTCTGTGACTTATAATAGGATAGCGTTAAGATTGAAGGATAGACTTCGATGGATATCGTGGTTTCTTCCAGATCCTCCTGTGTCTTTTTCAGCCATAGCGTTGCTCATACCTGTCAAACTGAATCTGTGATTCTGCCTGTAAATTTCATAAATGTACAGATTTGATTTTTTTTTTTTTTTTTTTTTTTTTTTAATAACAAGGTTTCTAGATCCAGTCTACTTAGAAGAGTGCAGGCCACGACCCATGCAAAGGTGTGTGTTGAGGTACTAGATGTTTCTGGTACCTGCAACAAATTGTTTCTAAAACATGCTAAAGCAGTCAGCAGAGTGAACTGTCCTTCATCTGGTTTCTCAGAATGGGGTGTTTTACAGTGCTTTTTTAACTGGAATTTCTGTTTAATACATAGTTTAATGATACATCCTTAGCGAAGACACTATCTTGCTGCTTCTGTGTCTAGCGTGGCATACTTTTCCCCAGATCATCTCTGTCTCATGCACTGACCTAGAGTTCTGATGTTCAGGGCAACACAATGCATCAGCTAACTGTGATTTCTGGAGATCTTCTTCAAAACCAAGCCTAGACTAGTTTTCAGTTTTGAAGGAGTTTTCACACCTAGTACCAGAAGCATCTTAGGAAAATCAAGGGTAAGTAATAGCATTTTATTCATTGTGAGACTACACCTTGCTTGGAGTGTGTGAAGCCCATTACTGTGGTTCTTCTTTGTGTAGTCAGTTAACTGAGATTAGCTTTTGAAGGCAGTGGGACTGCTGATTTTGCCTTGGGCTGGCTGTTAGATCAGGACTGGTTCCTGAATGCTGTTAGTCTCCACATCTGAATCAAAACTGTAGTTGTATTGTTGAGTTACCAGCGTCCTTTAAACTTGTACTTCAAAGTTGATATACTGACAGCAGTTTAAAACTGAAGTGTGGTTATCCACAAGCTCTCTGAAAATGAGTGTCACTTTGATTCCTCCTGTGACAGCAAAAAATTGTTTTTTATGATCTGTAACACCAACCCTGTAGCTCAAAAATCAGTCTTTTTATTCAAATGGAAAATGTCGATTTACCACAACATAGAAAATGGCATTTTGCTAAAGATATCTGATAGAACCATTGAGCTGTGGCTTGTGGCCTTAAGAGTCTAGGCTTCCTTTTCCTCTAAATATACTACTCTGTTCTGCTTTCTTTGTGTCTGTCATGTTGAGTAAGTAACAGGCAGCAGGCACAGGACCAGGACTCATGTTCATGTATCTTGTAAAACAAAACAGGCAGCTCTTTGAATTATGAGACTGGAATGCCATCAGAGGCTTCTTCTGAAGCCAGAAACCTGGAATGAAGTCTCATGCGTAGGTACCAGAACCCTGAGATAGAGTTGCAGCCACTAACTTAAAATTTGCTCAGGCTTTTCTTTTTAAATATGATACTTATTATTTTGGCACCTACGTGGTGCCATCTGTTTAAAAAACAGCCTCATCTTTCGTGTTTCTTGTTCCCCTGCCTAAGGCTCCTAGTGAGCCTTCCCCACGCTGCCCTTCTTCTCTCCCCCTTCTTTGCTGCCCTGTACCTGTGTAGCTTTATCTACTGCTCTGCTCCGTCACAGTCACTGTCAGAGTCCTGCTGGCTGCTCTGGTGCTACTGCTCTGGCTCGGCTTGGTGCCAGAGATGTGATATCAGCAGTGATATGCTCAGGTCTCTGGCTTCTTTGTTCATGCTGACTGGTCCCTTCAGTCCCGTGGGGCTGACATCCAGTCTCCCATAGGATCCAATTGCTAATCAATCAGATGCTGCCTGTGTGTTGTATGTGCTGTGAATGAGAGAGAAAGAGCAGAATCCTGTGAGAGTAGGTTAGCTGACTCATATAGTTTTCTGTCCTGATATTATCTCATCAGCCATAGATTTGAATAATTCACCAAAGTAATGCTACTACTGCAATTAAAAGAAGGGTTATTTGCAAACGCTCTTTTAAATTATTGTGGATCACAGTTCTGAGATTACATTAGAAGATTCATTTTATGTTACACCTTCCTTAATGCAGGGTTTAATTTATCTAAATTCTGTGGCCTATCTGTTCAAAGGCACGGTTTGGCAGTTCTCAAGATTGGTTTGCCAAGCTGTCAATGTCTTTTCCAAACTGACACAGTCGAAGAGCTCACTGATTGGTGATGCCTCGCTCCTGTGACAGATAAGGGTTCTTGACCCCTGGACAGTGACGTGCAGCGTTCCCGGTCTGTTTGTGTCCCATCCCATCTCAAGCATGTGTGCTGTCAACTGCTGGCTCTGACAGATAAGGAAATGCCCCTGCCCTTTACCAAGAAAGACAGACCTTGTGCTTGTCTAAAAACATCAATTCCTATTACGTCATCTGCCAACAATTAAAATCATGATAATCATTTAGAGGAAGTTCTGCAAGATTTTTTAAAAAGATTATTATTACTTTTTTTTTCAGGTTGCATCATTATAGGTACCTGTTGAATTGAAGAAGTACAGTCTGTTCTTTTCCTTCTAGTCTGCCCTTGTTATGTACCTGAGGGGTAATATTTCGGTGAATATTACTAAATCCACTTTCAAATGTAGCTGTTGATCTCTCTGTTTTCAGGGTTATTTTCTCTGAAGTGTATTCGACTTCTCTGATGTTTTCTGTTTTGATCAATTCTTAAATACTGTGATAAATGTTAGAGTCTATTAAGTTTCAACTTTCTATTTTTATCCACTGGTAAACACTACACCAGATGTAGGCGTGAAGGACCCTGAGAAGCTGAGGGAGTTCTGCTTTTATTCAACATTTTTAACTTTCATAACTGAGAATTACAGCTCGTTTTTTAGGGTTGTGTATGTGCTTTTCTCTTTTTTTTTAGAGCAGAGAAAAACAGGCTTACGCAACTTAGTTTGCATAAGTGCAGTGAGTCATTCACATTTCTTTTTTGCGTGTGTCTCTCTGTGTGTGTTATATCACTTTATATAACCTTTCTTTGAAAAAGCACTACTGTGAATGCTAAGAATATATTTTTTTCCTGTAAAACAAAAAAAAAGAAGGATGCCCAGTGGGCAGATAGCTGCTTCTCTGTGATGTTTCCTCATACTGATACATGTTCTCCAGGAAACATTTAAGTGATTTTCCTTGAGGCTATGGTTCTACTGGCCTTCAGTGGCAAAGTTTATGTCAATACATGACCGTGTAAGGAAGGCTGGGTAGCTCTAACCTTTCCCCTTTGTGGGCAGAGCTGTGAGGAACTCGTATGATAATGCTGATTTTATACATATACATGCATATGTAGAGAGAGGTCCAAGTGTGTATAGTCCAGCATACTGTAGCTACTGATTATCACATTGTTTCTTGCCATGTAGCTTCTTACAATGTAGGGGAGAGTGCAGCTTTCCTGAGCCTCAACACCAACTGGTACTCTGTGCATTGCTGGAAGAAATTTAGGGTTTAAATAATTCACATAGCTATCAGACATGAGTGGCAAACATCCTCCATCAGGCACACTTACAAAGAAGTCCTCTGGAAGGCCTCATCTTTTCCGACACTATTTCAAAACTGTGTGATCAAATGTACCCTGAATGTTCAGCTGCTTGGAGTTTATTGTTTTGAATGCAATTACAGGTATTAAGTGTCAGTGTAGCTTAAGTGCTAGAATTGCTGTTTTGTTTTGTGTTTACATATTTCTGATGTGTTTTCCTTGACATTGATGACTGTCACTATATAGCAGCAGAAGGGAGATTTTGCCATGAAAGAAAGTGTTGTCAAAGGTGTAGAGATGTGTGCACAGGTTGTCTTCTTGCTCCTGTGGCTCTTCTGAGGCTTACTGCTTCATTTCTCTTAATCTGTCTGCTGTATGACCATGTTTTCTGATGTACATACTCTCTGGGCATTCTGCAAATCCCTTCCAGCTTGGAAAGTTCCCCACAACAGTTTCATACTTAATATTTCCGTGCACATTTAGAAATCCCCGCAGTCTGCTCTACAGTGCTGTGCTTTACCCAATCAGATTCAGGACCTCTTCCCTTCTATAACCCAATTTTTATTCTCATTACAATACATCACAATTTCTACTTGATTTCAGTGGCATCCTGTGTTTTATACAAGTAGCATTGTCCATGCTTCTCCTTGTTCATTTCTATCAATTCTTCTGGCAACATTTTGGCTAATGAATTAATCACTAAAATAGAGATACTGTGTTTTCTGTCTGATGCAGAGCAGATGTTTGCAGTCTCAAGATAAGGCAGTGCCACTGCCTAATTAGTGGATTAGCAGTATCTGAAGCCTGCAGAATTGCCATGTAACATTCAGGTACTGTTTTTAATTGCCTGTGGTAGTGTACTCAAATGGATGTTAAACATGAGAATAAGACTTCATTCATCAGTAAGAAATCAGATTCACATCAGGAACTTCATTATCTGTCTAGCTTCAGATAAATTAAGCAATTTCTGTGAATACACTTGCATGTGTAAAATCAGGTGTACACTTAGATTTGTGCTCGATTGATGTTCACAAGAGTGGCTCTGCTGGTTTGGGCTGTAAATGGAATTAGTATACCCAGAGACAAAAATACTGAGTCAGAGTCACATTGATACAACCATTTCCTCCTGCAAATGTTGACAATAAGGCACCTCCTTCACTCAGTAAATGATACTTGGCATGACATCTGGTGATAAGAAAGGTCACTGAACATGTGGAACTTTGTATGGATAAGAAAATTTTCCTAATCATATATGCCAAAACTACACTACGTGTTTTTTGTTTGCACACAGTTGTGGACAGTATCTGCATGAGCATGGTAGTTATTTGTACTACTGGCTGGTTGTGTCGATTGGCCCCTTGCATGAGCAAGCAAGTAACTACATTGCCTATGCCTTTGTATTAATCACAACCTCAAATGTGTTATGTGAGAAATGGGAACCTCTTCAGAATAAAATCGTACAGCAAACTTTTCTAACATAAATTATTTCTTGTGCTCGTCTGAAAAGTGATGCCTTAAATTTGATGGATGGACTACTCGGAGGTAAGGAATTGGCTGGATGTTTGCACTCAAAGAGTTGTAGTCAATAGTTCAATGTCCTGGTGGAGATCAGTGATGAGTGGTGTTCCTCAGGGCTCAGTTCTGGGACCTGTTTAACACCTTTTTTGGTGACATGGACAGTGGGATCGAGTGCACCCTCAGCAAGTTTGCTGATGACACCGAGCTGTGTGCTACAGTCAACACGCTGGAGGCAAGGGATGGCATCGAGAGGGACCTGAACAGGCTGGATAGGTGGGCCTCTGTGAACCCTGTAAAGTTCAACAAGACCAAATGCAAGGTTCTGCATCTGGGCCAGGACAATCCGAAGCACAAATACAGGCTGGGTGAGAAATGGACTGACAGCAGCCCTGAGGAGAAGGACTTGGGGGTGTTAATTGATGAGAAGCTCAACATGAGCCAGCAATGTGCACTTGCAGCCCAGAAAGTCAACTGTATCCTGGGCTGCATCAAAATAAACATGGCCAGCAGGGTGAGGGAGGTGATTATACCCCTCTACTCTGCTCCTGTGAGACCCCACCTGGAGCACTGCATTCAGCTCTGGGTCCATGAAGGACATGGACCTGCTTGAGCAGGTCCAGAGGAGGGCCACAAGGATGACCAAAGGGCTGGAACACCTCTCCTATGAAGACAGGCTGAGAGATTAGGTGTTTTTTAGTACAGAAAATACAAGGCTCTAGGAAGACCTTATAGCAGCATTCCAGTACCTAAAGGTGGCCAACAGGAAAGCTGGGAAGGAACTTTTTATCAAGAAGTATAGTGGCAGGACAAGGGATAATAGTTTTAAACTAAAAATGGTAGATTTAGATTAGAGATAAAAGGAAGACATTCTTTACTCAGGGAGTGTTGAGGCACTAGAACAGGTTGTCCAGAGGGGCTGTGGATGCCCCATCCCTAGAAGTGTTCAAGACCATGTTGAATGGGGTTTTGGGCAACCTGCTGTTGTGGAAGGTATTCTTGTCCATGGCAGGGGGATTGGAACTACATGGTCTTTAATGTCCCTCCCGACCCAAACCATTCTATGATTAAGTTTACTGTTCTTGAAACCTTCTATTTCCAGTGTCTAATGGACATTAGCCTTCTGACCATTTTATGTCCACACTGCAGAGGTCTTTTACATACATTGTCCTTTGAAGTCAATAACACAAGTCAGCCACCTCAGTGTACCATACTGTAAATGTATCATGAGGAAAAATGTCTCAATAAAAGGTGAAGGTCCAGTTGCATTAAAGGATGACTCTTTAACAATACACTAGTTGTGTACACTTCAGACATTATGGTAAGAGTCTAGAGAAACAGGATGAACTGAGCATATAAGAAAATATCTAATTATACGGTTTATTCAGTGAAATAGGCACTCTTTTTAACGATGGTTAAATCTTGACTTGAATGTTTCTCTTTCTGCTGTTGTCAATTTACAGATTTTTTTTTTACATTATTTAGACCAAAATGAAAGATTTTATTGCATACAAAAAGAAAGAAAGAAGAAATTAACAGTCATAGATTAAAGGAAAGAATAAAATCTTCACAAGGATCAAGTTAATAATTCTCTGTATTTCTGTTGCATCTTCATCTGACTGCTTTATCACCACTCACTAGAACCAAATTTATAGCAACTGAGTTTTAGAAATTTCACAAGACTTCAGCACAAGGCAAGCTAACTTTCTATAACCATGATAAAGTAGGAATAATTACACTTTAAGTGACCCTTATGACATGTTTCCAGCTGCCTGGAGTAGAAATCTGGGTCACTACTCCACTGAGCAATAATGTAAAACATCAGAACACTGCTGTATTCCAGATAAATTGCCCTGTTTCTACGGAAGTCAAAGGAGTGATGCTGCTCATGGTATCAGAATCTGGCCACAAGTTTTTTCTGAGGTTGTCTGAACTCTGTCAGTGACATGTTTTCTATGCATAAACTAGAAGGCTTCTTAAGCTTTACATTTTAATAGATTCTTTTCTGTCTCTCTTTC
This sequence comes from Anas acuta, assembly GCF_963932015.1. Classification (NCBI taxonomy): domain Eukaryota; kingdom Metazoa; phylum Chordata; class Aves; order Anseriformes; family Anatidae; genus Anas; species Anas acuta. Next base: position 43,057,289 of record NC_089017.1, on the reverse strand, counting down.
CTTTGCCTCCTGTTCATTTTAATGGATTTCTTTTTAAGATTGTCTTCTATATGGCAGGAAGACTGACTCAATTTTGGGGGGGTATCAGTGAGATGAAGTTTATATTAAACACATTATATCCTTCATCTTAACCGAGTAGCCTCAGCAAGTCACTGATGCTATTATTAGAAGCATATGGCCAACAAGTTAGCTCATCAGCAAAATAGATAGCATGGGTATCAGCCCATTTCTAGAATTAACTCATAAAGCTTCTGCTGAAAAATTCAGACGTCAGTAAAGGATTTGCTATCAGAAGGAACCAAGAAGAAGAGCATTGTTTTACCTCAAGCATATTCTTTGGATGGATTTTTGGCACTAAATTAGCTTGGGATGTAGAAGACATCCCATGCCAAGCTCCTGCAAGGGTTTCAGATTACATTAACAACATATCAGGAAGCAAGTATTCAATGTTACCAGCCTTGGTCTGGGTCACAGGAACAGACTTGAAGTAACGTGTATGAAAAATCCTTTTTGCAATTACATAGGAGTGGGGAGAAAAAAAAAAGCTTCAGCAACCTATCATTGGAAACTTTTTCTTGAACCATTTTTTATTTGTGAGCCAAATAGTGCAGTAATTAAGCTGCAAAATTAAGGGAATGTGCTTCGCTTTTAGTGGAAATTAACATTGGTTTTCTCCAGGCATTCAATCACTTAACTCAGTTGTCTTTTTATATTATTCAAATGTGATACACATTAGTCAAACATAAGTGGTTGAAGAATCATGTTGCAGAATGCCTCTTGAGAGAGAAGTGTGTTATAAACATTTTTACTAATGGAATATTTATGTTAATGTAAATTAACTCCATAAGGGTGGCAAATCCTTTGAAAGGTGAACATGAAGTTCCTGCTGCACAGTGGATGCTTTTATTATTTCATTACTTTTACAGCAGAAAGAGTGATGTACATGCTTCTGCTGTAGCCAACAAGGACTTTTTAAATGCAGTTTGGTGACCTTCAAGAATCAAGTCCAGGCATACAGTGAAAATATAATGCAGATGTGTGATGCTGAAGACACAAGGGCATTTTTCAGAAATAATTGTAAGAACTGTGGTCTGAAAAAAGTGCAAAGTGAACTGAATCTCCATGAGAGTAGAACAAAATAAAGAGCTATCTATGGCTGGCAGGTAGTAGATGTAATTGGGTTGGTAGATATGACAGTATGTGATCAATTGCCAAGTATATTAGCAATCGTTTCCTAAAAAATGGCAAGAAAGACTACGGCTATTGTCACCTCTATTTCCTTAAATCCAAGCTATGGATGTTTGCTTAGAGGCATGAGGTTTGATGGTGTTTGAATAATGCAGAGTATTGGTAGCAGAGCTTGTCTGGAAGGTGTTTTCTTTGGTTATAGCTGAATTCAAGACCCAGGTGGTTTCCAGAGAGCAGTCTAATTCAGGCTACCCTACTGGAAGCAACTGCTTTGTAATCATCTAAAGATAACCTGTCTGCAAACCGTGAACTTCTAAGTGTATTAAATATATAGAGATTGTATCCATCTGAATCCTGAGTAAGAAGTAACTGTGTAAGGAGTTTCTTGTGGGCATGACAGGGGTGGCAAAATAGAGGGGACAGTGGTGCCATCCTTTGGAAGACAATGCAGCAGCCAGCAGAGCTGTGCTATCTCCAGCTCTCACAGGTTTTTCTTGTGTGGGATGGGAAACAGAAGCCCTGGAGGTTAGGGAAGGGCAAAGTCCAGTGAAGTCATGCCCAAGGTGTTTAAGCAGGAAGGGCTTTACCAGCTACCTATTTCAATGCCCCCTCTAAGAACAGACCGCTGCTTCCTATCTTCAGGGGCTTTGTTTGCTTGTTTGTTTTTGCAGCATGTAAATTTGTTATCAAAATGATTTATATTGCACAAAGCACTCTTTCAACTCTGTTTTATTAATTCAGAAACAGCAATGATAAGATCTAGTTCTTCACAAAGAATTTGGTATGCCACATCTCCCAGATGGGATCAGATTACAAAGACAGTTCAGCTCCCAGTTAGGCTCTCCAGTGAAGTGGTTAGATTTTTGACAGCACTCAGCATCCAGTGGATCTGGTGTTCATTTTCAGGAATGGAAGCTGGTGAGCACTTCTGAAAATGTAACCTTTTGTACTTAAATATTTGTGTATCTTCTCCCAAGCCCATTTTCTGCGAAGTTATGTGGTGTTTTTCATTGTTATTTTCTGATTTTATTTCCTTGTTAAATAAAACAAAACTAAATAGTTCTGCAAGACTTCAATTGCATTGCTGTGCAGTGGGATTTTCATAGTTTTGTGATTTTCATGATATTTAAAATCCAAGTGTTCATAAATATGTTCATGAGTGAAACCGCAAATACCATGATGAGTTATTCAGTAGTGATAACTCCAAGCACTCCAAGCAGAAATACTAAATTTAAAAAATAAGTTATTTGTTTTGCCAATTAACATGAATGTCTATTGAATCACAGTATATCTACAAACACATGCTGAACATTTTTTTTTTTTTTGAATATGTAAATCCAGTTGCCTTAATGCCTTGTTTCTTGGATAAATAAGAAGTTTACATATTTACAAGGGAAGATACTTAGGAGGAAGTTCTTCACTCAGAGGGCAGTGAGGCACTGGCACAGGCTGCCCAGAGAGGCTGTGGATGCCCCGTCCCTGGGGGTGTTCAAGACCAGGTTGGATGAGGCCCTGAGCAACCTGGTCTAGTGGGTGGTATCTTTGCCTGTGGTGGGGGAGTGGAGACAGATGACCTTTATGTTCCCTTCTAATACGAGCCATTCTATGATTCATTCTATGATTCTATGTGTTATATCTGTCCAAGAACTAAAGATTACTTTCTTCCAGTGGAAATCATTATGGTGGCCTAATACACCTTCAATATTCATCTCTGCCTGATCATTCTGTAATTGTAATTTTATCTCCTGAAAGATGCTTCAATTTCACAGACTAGTTCAAATTGGAAGGGAGCTCTGGAAGTCACCTGGTCCCACCCCTGCTCAGGCAGGGATACCAAGAGCAGGTTGCCCAGGACCATGTCCAGGTGGCTTTAGAAGAGCTCCAAGGAGGCAGACACCACAGCCACTCTGGGCAACATGGATCAGTGCATGTTTAACTGCACAGTACAGAAGTGCTGCCTGATCTTTAGAGGGAACCTCCTGTGTTTCATTTTTTGACCACTGCTTCTTGTCCTGGCACTGGGCACCACTGAAAAGAGCCTGGCAGAGTCCTCAAGGCATCCTCCCTGCAGGTATTTGTAGACATTGATGAAATCTTGGAGGTCTTTTCCAACCTTAACTATTTTGTGATTCTATGAACGCCCCCCGCTGAGCCTTCCCTTTTCCAGATTGAACAGCCCCAGCTCTCTCAGCCTTTCCTCATAGGAGAGGTTCTTCAGGCCCCTCATCATCGTGGTGGCCCTACACTGGACTGTCTCCAGTACGGCCACGTCTTTCTTTTCAGGTGCAGTGGAAGTTATGTTCTAGCTCCTGACAGATACCTGTGAATACAAAAAATGAACTTCATATAGCCAGACTGGTATACTGATGATGACAAATGAGTCCAAGACACTTCTAAATCATTGTCACCAGTGTCACATGCAAACTTTTTTCCTTTCTATGAACACCTCACTTACCAAATTGCCTCTATAACTGTCTTTTCCCACAACTCAGTGTTCACCCTGGCAGCTATGTTTCCAGTCTCTGCAGTGCATACCAAGCCTTCCCACTGACCCTGGGCATCTCTCCCAGCTTCCCCCTACAAGTGTATGCCATTTGTGAACTTCTCGTTCCAGTGCTTTCTCGACTGTGCCAGAAAGATACTCATCTTTGCATTAAATGACCTCAGCAAGAAAAGCCACCTTCAGTCACAAATCCTTTTGCTCCACTCTCCTTTCTCTAAGCAGCTATCTGGCTGTGATTACGGTACGTTTGTCCTTCCCCTGTTCATCAAGTCAGCTTCTGCACATTGGATGTTTTTCTGGGCAAGCAACAACTCTTGTTTGCCCCTGTTGCATGTCTGGCACACAGCGGAGTGGCAGTCGTTCACTGTAGTAAGAGCTTTGTTTTGATATAGGTAGTGATTAATAGTTACTGCAGTTCATGAACTGTTACTGGTCTGTGTGAAATGTCTTAGTGGCCTCTCTTTTGTTCTAAAAATCACCTATGCAACTACCTAGGCAATAACCATGGTTAATGTGCATGTCAAAATGAAGGCAAGCAATGAGCTGTGACTTCTGCTTTTCACTAAATCCTCTTTAAGTGTTACCTCATCTTCCCATGCCACCCCCACGCCCTTCATCTGTTCATGTGCTCATTGCCTCCTTGGCCTGACACTGAGCTCAGTAGGTCAGGGACTTCTTACGCTGATGCTTATTTCAACACTACGTAACACAGTGGTCTCTTATCTTGCCTCCTCCCAGAGTTCCTAAATGCTATGTTAATGCCTTGCTATTTAGCAGGTAATAACAAAAGTAGCATAAGATGGAGAGGCATGGGGGCATTACACTGAACTTTGTGCCTCAGAAATGGTCTCCGGTGGGATGGATGGAACAGGGCGGTTGGGAGGGGTGAATTCTACTCCCCCCACCTTATTGGAGCTCTGCCTGCTTGGCAGCCATTTGAAGGGTTTCATTCCTCAGGACAGGCTGTCTGATCCCTTCCACAAGCACTCAGATTAGTTTCAGCACATGAAAAAAGGGAAGGTCTGGTTGCAGGGAGCCGGGGGAGAGGCAGCACTGCATAGCTTCGGCAGAAAGCTAACCTTTCCTTCCATTGCTCTTCTGCTCTTCCCCCTCCTCCCTCCGAACCCTGCAGAGAGAGATTAGCGATCAAACTGTAAATCCCCCAAGTACAGAAAGTAGTAAACCTCCCATCCCCTCCCCAAGAGGACGTGTATGCTGACAACAGCCTCATTCAATCTGACACCTGTTTCACTTTAAAACAGGCTCCTATAAATAGAGTGAATGTAACCCTAGGTGGCATTGCAAAATATTATGGAAAATGCGGCTTACAACCCTGTGAAGAAGGGGGAGTAGAGAGAGTGGGGGTGGGCAAAAAGACACTATCTACCATAAAAACCTGGCAGCTTCATGCAAGGGCTGTTGTTTTTAATTTAAATGCTCATTTCTTATTCTATTTTCAGATCCTCTCTGGGATTTTAGGAATGTTGAGACGTGCTGGTTATAAAGCCCTAAGTACAAAATGGTCACGGATGGCTGGAATGAGGCATGTTCTAATGGAAACAAATCACTTGTCACTAAGCAGCCTTCAAACTTTTGAACAAAAGCTCAGAAGGGTCAGGGAAAAGACATGTTTGTTGACTTAATATGGCTGGATGCAGGTTGTCAGAAATGCACAGGCTTCAATATTGCTGGGGTAACCCTTCAGTTCTAGGGGTTTTAAACAAGGTTAACCACTTTGATGGCAACCACGAGCAGAATGAGCAACTTACACTAAACAGAAAGCTAATACATGTATAAACTGAAGTATGCTTACTACTGAAATCTAAAGTGCATATACCACTGCAAAACAGCTTCAGCAGGGAACACAGTTGTGGAAACCCCATTCAGTTGTATAGACGTGAATGGTAATGAGGAAGACTACCTTATACCTACGGAAATTTAGAAGGGTCACCAATGTTATTCTAACATAAAAGTAGGTATGTGGGATTAATCAGTGTTTCAGTTAGATAGCTAAAATAGCGTAGTTTGGCTTTATTACAATTTGAGGATAAATCAACATGCCAATTAATCTGTTAAATCAACTTTCTGTGAATTCTAATTGCTAAGGGAAATTATGCAAGGTTATCATTAAGATATTTTATTTGCTTCCAAGACCCATGATCATACCCAGGACCCCTCGACCAGCTATAAATAAGGGACCAGCCCTCGTTTTTCCTATGTAACATTCTGTGTTTCTGTGCTAAATGAATCACGTCGCTCTGTAATAATTTGTAAACTGTGGATGAATTATAGTCTTTGTAGAACATCATTTTGAATCTCCTAATTGTACTGTAGCTTGGCTTCATAAGAAAATGAGGCTTATGCAATCTTTCTTTGTCATCAGTCTGTCTGCTAGTCCCCCTCACTAGTAGCTTCTGAGCTCGTTCAGTCCTCAGCTGGATTTGAAGAGGGATTACAGATAATTATGTTTTGACTAGATTTATGAAAACTGCTTTCAGTCTAGAGGAAGAGATGCAAAGGTAGTGCCTCCGTGGAGGGAAGGCAGGCAAAGCATAGGTGTTAGCTACGCGGCCAGCACGGAGCTCCCTAGCACAGCAGACATCATGTTGTGCATGCAGAGCACATACGAGGGACACAGTGGGGACTGAGGAGATGGGTTAGGGCCACAGGGACTGGGGAAATAAAGCTGGTGGGACAAAGATTTGGCCTCCATGAGCAGCCAGATTCATTTTAACATTCATGGAGTAATTTATTTTTTATACTGGAAACAGCAGCAGAAGAAAAAGGGATGATGACTCTGTGTGGCTGAATGGTACATGTAAGCTTCAAAGCACCGGGCAGGCATTTGGTGTTTCTGAGGTTTACTCCACTAAGGAAACATTATTCTGCTTTCAAAGGGAAGAAACTGAAACCTTCTCTTCACAGAGACTTAACTTGCTCAAAGGCACTGGGTGACTCAGCAGCAACCAGGTACAGCACACAGACACGTCTAGGTGGCTTCTTTCTGTGTCACTGCACCTGCCACGTGTCCAAGCCAGCCCACATATACTGTCTCCTCCAGGACCTGGGGCACAGACAGCAGCGTGCCCCGCTCCTGCCTTTTGGGTGGCTTGGTGGGGCCTTTAGCCTGCTGCTGCTACTGCTGCGAGAGGAGATCACTGCCTGTTCAAGCCCAGCAGTTTCCTGACATCCACAAGGGTTGTTGCACGTGTTGCCATGACAAGGAAACGGCTTCCAAAAGCCACTGGTTGTTTTGCTTCTGTGCCAGAAACGAGAGGATGCTTCTGCAGGAGGACTGCGATGCAGTCTGCGGAGAGCTGCAGGGGGTGCAGGCAGAAGTACTCCCAAGTTAGCCTGTGAGGAGTTAACGTGGGTTTCTCCACAGTCTCATGTACCAGATAGTAGCCACTGCGGTTTCACACTGCTTTTCTTTATTAGTTTGCCCATCATCTGAAGGCCACTTGGAAACTACAGGGAGTTATAATCTTGGAAGGCACTCCATTCCTTCTCTTTAGGTGCTACACTGGCCGGGGGACAAGGTTTTTGGTGGCTGGGCTCCTTGGTGTTGGTGGGGTTGGGTGACAAACACCTTGTATTTGAGTTAGGAGCAGCATCGCCCTCCTCACTTCTTTGGTCACAGTGCACCGCCCAAGTGCTGTGTTGAGTCCAGAAGCTCCACTGCAGACTAAGCTGGGTGCTAGGGGAGAGGAGCAAGAATTGCTCCTGACACCACAGCTAGTTTGTACATGGGAGTGCAGCAGCACAGGGAGTTTACAGGGTGTGTGTGTGTGCGGGGGGGGGCAAAGCTTACTACTGCAAATTCCTGCTGCCTCTGCCAGTAAGACTAGCTGATTTCTCTTTGCCCAAATGAGCATCAGATGGGAAAGAACACTTTTAGAAAACTTAAGCCATGATAGTACATTTATTTCTGGGACAGAATTATGCTTGGTGCTCATGTGACTTGAATGTAATGTACTTGCGTACACATATACAGAGTTTTTGATTTTTATAACATGGCTGCCAAAAATAACATTGAAACATATAAGTTAAGCATTCCATTATAACACAATGGCACTTCATTACTGTTCAGAGTGGTCAGGTTTCCTTCTGAATATATCACCACCAGGCAATAATGGAGGAGTGCAGAGGGCAAGAAAAAGGAATAGTGCAACTTCATGGCATTTTATCCTAAATGTCAGGCATGGTCAGCATCCTCTTGTGAGTTCCCCAGTGTATGGATTTAGTATCTTTAGTAATTGTCTTTCACAGTGTTGAATTTAATATAAATATGGTAATATAAAATTGGATGCTTGTGGAGTGTTTTTTTTTTTCTTTTTTTTTTTTTTTCAAATTACAGCAGTTGGTCTTATGAATAATTTCTCTCTAATCAGCTGAGTCTCTCTTTCCTCTGTAACTCTTCTTCTAATCTTATTTTCATAACTTGCTACTTCTCTGACTTTCAATTAACACTTCATCTATGTTCTTTACTTAGACACAGTAGGTGTAGCCTTTCGAAATTCTTCCCTAATGTGATTTTAGTGCTGTCACTTCAGTTAGGGGCATGGAAATGACTAACCTCTGCTCCTGTAGCTCTGTTGCTATGTTGCCTAATGACTTTTCAGAAGTTCTGGATTAATGCAGGTCAGTTGATAATTTGGGGCCACATGGCAATATGATGCCTGGAAAAAATCCATTTGTAATCTGAAAGCTCTTATGGGAATGTTGCATAACTTGAGAACGATAATAGCTCATTAGATAGAAGTCTGCACAGTGAGGATGGGTAAACAAAACCTGATTAGTATCACTGAAAAAAGGCTTTTTTTTTTTTTTTTTGAGTACTCTCCTCAGATACAGCATCATAGTAGCTCCAGGTAATGGTAGACATTTCAGACAAACCGTTGGGAGTCCTGTTTCTGAAATCCCGTTGCTTACCAAGACTCATCTTACATGTTGACATGGCACACCCTCTGCGCTCAGTTTCCTTGCTAAGAGTGCCAGGTGTAGCTCGGACATCGAGCCAGCAAACTCTAGTTGTGCTGTCCACTCCGTTCTGTCCTGTCCTAACCTGCATGCCAACAGTGGCAGTCAACAGTGAAACAAAATGAGCAGAAGAGCACATCCCATGTTTTTGTTAGCAGGTAGATTTTAGGAAGCTGATGCAGGAAAACATAGCAGCTAATATCACTAAGTTGTGCGTCCTCTTGCTGTCTAGAATATAAAGTTTTTCCACCCTGGTGACAAGATTTTTTTTCCCTTGCTTATTATATAATGAGAATTCAAGATGAGAACATGATAGCAATAGCACAGCAGTTATCAGGGAGTGTCCTAGAGCACTGAGTAGTTGGCGTGGTAGAGAGAGTTGTTATGAAATTGTTTTTAAAAATAATTCTGGAATGCTGCCCCTCTTTCTACTTATTTTGAGGTTCATATGCAATGTGTTGAATGTCTACGTCCTGAATTAGGCTGCCAGTAGATCCTCCCAGCTGGTCCATCCAGTAACTGTTGACTAGCAAGATCATGTTTCTGTGCTAAAATTTTAAAAATAATTTAATGATAGCTATGTTTAGTGACATCATTTTAGCACCCGTATGACTTCAATCTCCCTTGTGCTTTGCCTGAGACTATACAACAGCTGCGTTGTGCCCATGTACACCTCATAAGTTCAGGCATAGTTGAATGTTTAGAAAGAGGGAATTATGCTGTCAAAGATCACTGCATCCTCCTCTGCTGTATAAGCTCTAGTTTCACTACAGAAATGCTTGAGCTGTAGTCTTCATAAATCTTTAGGGGAAAAAAAAAAAAAGTAAAAAAAAAAAAAAAGTAGAGTTTCCTAATGGAAAGGCTGTAGATACATACATATATATATATATATATATATATATATATAAATAGTAACATTATTCTTTTCAGGGTGAATGACAGCTAAATATGGAAACAGATGAGTTCTTCTTCAAGTGGTTTATTACTGTTATTATCACCTAAGTGATGAAGTACAATATTAATAGGTTTATTCTGTTAATGAAGAATAGTGTTGTTGAAATAATAGTTAAAAGATATTGATCTTCCCATTAGGAAGCTTTTGCACAGAGAATCTTTATTGTTTAGGGACAATTATTTTTCAAAAACCTGTGATCACTTGGCTTCCCTACCTAGCTGTTCTGCTATTTTTGTGCAGCTGTGGTTGGGTATCAGTTAGCATGTTAGCAATTCTGTTTATAGTAAGATGCTCCGTAGTTACTGGCCAAAGTTTGATACATAGCTGACAATTCAGGATAAGTTGGCTAGTATCATTGATTCACACAGAGCTGTGAATAGAATTTGTTTGCCTTTTTCTATCAGTTGTAGATTTCTTTTTGTCTTTTTAAGAACAGTCTTTTCATTTTCACTGTGTAGTGAAATAGTATTTCTCACTGCCACCATCAGAACATTTTTCCACCATGTAGGAAAAGCTTTTACTGCAGTTAATGATGCAATCTCCTGATGTGGCTGGAAGGGCAATCTGTAAAAAATGAATATTGACTGTGAGGTCTCATATGTCTCTCTAACTGGCATGCAATAGAACGCCCCCCTGCCCTGCCTTATGTTTGTATTTCACAGGACAGCTAGTTCAGAGGATTCTGTCAAATTCATGCTTTCATCATACTTTCTTTAGCATGGCAGAAATTGGAGAGCTGCTTTTCTCCACTCCAGCTCCAGATTGAGTATAAAAGTGATATATTTTTACCTTCTTGTACCAAAGATATGTGAGCATAGTCTGCTAAGGGCCATGAATGGTTTTAGCAGTCCCTGGTGTCTGTCCTTCTGAAGTCCAGGCTGCAGACTGACCCTGCAGGTAAACCTGGTTGTGCTGTCAGTTTCACCCAAGAGAGGGTAATTTATTAATCTGATTTTCATGATAGGCAAACTTCAAAACCCATCCTGAGGTCTCCCATTGCACGTGATGAGGCTGAGTGGTTAACAAAGAGAAGGGGTGAAAATGTGACCTGTATTAATCAATAATTTGATCCTCAGAACCATGGTCTGTGTCCTCTGAGGGAAGAGCAGTCACTCAGCCAGTAAGAAGGGTGTGTGGGCTGTCACTGCAGTTATTTTACAGTAGGGTTGGCTGTTGGCTACTATTTAGTCTGGTTATAAAATTCATTCTGGCTAATATAAAAATCAGTTTAAAAAAATATAAAAAACAGCTAAATAAAACAGACTGACACAGCTTGTCAGACACAGTATTATGTCAGGAAGCCAAAAGATGCTTTTGCTCTGAGTTTTCTCACTGTCTTGTTTTGTAACAGTAGGCAAATGGCTCCTGCCTCCGCTCAAAAAAAAAAAAAAAAAAAAAAAATCTATTGTCAGTCCTTCACATTTGTACAGACAAATTGCTTTGGGAAGAGTCTATATTGCAGGATGTGCCTGTATGGTATCCAACAAGACCTTAGCTGAGACAGGAACCTCTAAGATTGTGTGAGCATCTGTGCTAGATGTCACTGGTACAGCACACACCAAACCAGTGTGGCTCTGAATGGTGATTTCCCTGCTCTCTTCTAGTCTGTGCTGTTTGGGAGGCAGATGGATAAAATCTAGTTTCATGGAAGAAATCATGAAAGATTTCTATCCAGAGAAGAGGGAGCTTGCAATGAGAGGGAAAAAGTCTGGCACTGTTGCATGAATTAAGAGGATAAAACACAGTAAAAGGTCTGAGGTGTAGGACAGAATCTGATTTGGGAGCAAAGACCCAATAATTATAGCTGATGTAATGAGACAGCAGATCAGTGAAGTGGCTCAAGTAAGGGTCCACATTTTTCTTCTGTCCTCTTTGGCCAAGGCAGGTCAAAGCAACACTGTCCAGGCTGAGTGATCATGCCAGCGCTGAGGGTTTGTACATGGAGCCTTTGCTCTCTGCCCAGATCATAACTGATCTTGAAAACAGAAGTAATTTTGCTTCCTGCTTGAATTAAACACTCTGCTTTTATCCCAAGACCAATGGAAGAAAATTACAAAGCAGATAATGAATCATTTTTTTCCTTTTTACTTGCTCACAACTATGAGGTAATTTAGCTGAAACAGGAGTTGGAAGACTACAAAGCTGATGTTAGTGAGGAGAAAATGCAGAGAAATATTTCTGAGTCTAAGAAAGAAGGAAAACTGGACAACTTCTTGATAGAATTTGATCAAACTCTTGTGACAATTTAAAGAAGGGTCACAAGAAGAGTTCAGAAAATATTTTACTAATATTAACATTTAATTTTGCTTCATAGCTTCCTTGTTCTGTTCTTGGCCCTCCATTAAAAGTAAAACATTGAGAACTGACAAAGTCCAGAAAGCAGCAATGGAAATCATTAAAGGGATACTGTCATTTGCTTCGGTGGGAAAGTGCTTATGGCTGACTGATAGAAAGTGCTGTAAAAGAGACAGTTAGCATTATGGATGGAAACGTCTTTGTATAAATAGAGATTAACAAGATTAAGATTATTCATTTAGCAGACAATATTAAAGCTAAAATATGTCATATAACTGATGGTATTGTAGTGAGGTGAAGACTTAGTAGCATTTATTAATCTTTTCTCCAATACAATCGTTTAAGTATATACTGTGAAATTTAAAGGCAACATTTCCAAATGTGACTGTGTGGGGTGGGGGGGGGTGGGGGGGGGGGGGCACTTCTAATGCACTGCATAATAATGATATAGGACATCACAGTTAGCATAAAGCACTTCACAAAAAAATACTAGACACGTGTCTAAACAAACTGAAGTAGACACTTGAGTTCCATAAACCAAATGGCCACTGCAGACATTTACCTGCATTTGTCAATTGTGTTTCCCTGAGGGCTGATGGTAAATGGGTGAGTTCATGCAATATGAAATATCAGGTGCTTAAGTTATTCCACTTATTCACCTGATTTGCCTGTGCAACTGTAGCTACCTTGACAGCTGGCTGAGCTGCAATGCTAGGTAGAGAATCCTCAGAGCAGTAACTCTTAAAAGTGTGGCAGTGTGTTTAAAATAAGTAAACGAGGAGACAGAGCTTCTGTAGCTGCGCTGGCCAAGTCAGCTTAGTTTCTTAGTTTTAGCTGATCACCTCCTGTCTTCTTCCATCATATCTGAAGACAGGTCATTTAGTGAAATAGGATTCCAGGGATTTTGCACATATCGAAAAGTAACATGAACCCATTTCAGATAGGTTTTGCTCTTTTAGAAGGCATGGTCATGTACACAGTCTCAAAAGAAGGTGGGAATGAAGCTAACATAGAATTAACCACACTGAATAACTTACACATTTTCAATGAAGTCTTTCAAGTATTCTCTGCTTTTCAAAAGTGAGCAAGGGCCAAAAACAGCCACATCAGTTGTACTTGCTATAATGAACTCCTGCTTCTCTGCAGCTCTGAATCAAAGCCACTATCCTACACATACCACATCATAAGAAACCACTAACCCTAACCATGAGACCAGCACATTCTTGTCTCTACAATATGTTCGCTACACTCACATTAATAAATGAATATAGTGTTACAATGGCTATGCTATTAAGCAACACCTGTTCAATACAATGGAAACAAGGCACTCCGTGATTAAATATATTATCTTCTTGACAAAGAACTGCACAACTGTTTGGCTAGAGTTGTGAAGCAAATGGTGTATTTACATATGAAAAGGAATTTGTGTACATTTGATGAATGACAGAATAATTGCTATATATGGCAAAGAAAAGGGACATAAAATATTTCGTATACTCATTACTGCTATTGCAAATAAGTGGGAAAGGCCTTGATATAGCTGTGAAGGTCCCTTTCTTGACCACTGCAGCTAGGCAGAATGTATACAGGCTGTTGGCAGCATATCAAGACTAAGTTTTAACCCTGGAAATCTTAGCTGCAAGGGGTCTAGTACAACATGTTCAAGTCATCCCCTGGGAGTACATGCTTTCGTTCATTTGAGTTTCAAGAGTCTCAAATGGACGTCTTCCACCATTTCACATGGATATCTGGTCCAGATTTTAATAACTTTCTGACAGTGATAATTTTCTCCCTTGTATTCAGCCAACATTTTTCTATTCTCTTGGCTTCATTCACAATCATCTCACTATACCTTTCTAAACCCCTCAGAGTTATGGTTCTTATCACTAGTTGGGCAATCCCAGCCCAAGACTCCATGGATGCAGTGTTGAGAAAATTAAATGTGTGGGGGACACATAGAAGTGGGCTCTATACCTACTGCAACAAGTCACAAGATGGAAAAAAAAGATGGGCTCAAAGGGCTGTAGACAGGAAACTAAGTAAAGGCAATGGACAATGTCAATTTTCTACTTCAGTCATCTCTGCTACACACATGCCTTGAAGGAGAGACTTTTCATGGTAAATTTCCTTTAAAATTGTTGCTCTCAGCACTTATCTGGAGTTCAAAGCCAGACCCAAAAGTAGACATGCTGTCTACTCGGCAGTTCAAGTCTTATTGCCCTGGTAGGAGGAGGGAGATCACAGATATTATGCAATACAGTTGCTGAAAGGGTGGAAAGCAGCAGGTGAAGAGAAGGATCCTGGATGGATGGGGAAGCACAGTAGGTAGTTGATTTAGGAATATCCATGATGAAAGGTGTTGATCGGATTTGCAGAAATTTAAACCTTCACAGCAGAAACTGATGGCAGTGAGATATGGCACTGCCATATTCAGCAAATACAGAATGCTATCAAGTACTGAGAATTGTAGTTGACATGTCAAACTGGCCTCTAAAGTAGCTCGTGCTGAAGACAAATTTTACTTTATTTTCTCTGAAACATGTCTTCCTCTGCATCTAAACATTAAAACAATGATGTTTTACTGTTGGTAATTTATCTTTATTTAAAGAAAAAAAAAAAAACAAAAACAAAAACAGAAAGCAATGGAAAAATATTATTATGTAAAAACCAAACAATGAGAAAACTGTTTTGCTTGTTGGGTTTGAAAGGCATGCAGTAAATGACACCTGAAGTCACAAGCTGAATGAGTAGGATAAACACATATATGGCCATCCACTGGAAGAAGGCAAAGTTCCAGTAGAAGAAGAAGGTGTGTCTGCAGTTTTTATTATTATACCCACGTCTGGGTATGAAACTGTGTAACAAAACATGGTCACAGGAACTAAGGTTGGGGGGCTCCGTGAAGAGGCAGTAGAAAACCTTAATACTGCTTCTTACTTTGCTCATGTTCAAGGGCTTGATCTTGGGAGTCTTATTATTCCTTTCACCATTTTATTTTATTTTATTTTATTTTATTTTACCTTCAGTGCAGTTTATGGGTATAGAAAACAACTATGGCTTTTTCTGAAACACAGCTGGCACTGTTTCCTCAGCATACATGACCACAAACCAACCTTGTACTGTCAGCCTATGTTAATCTTCCCTATGGCCTGCTTAGATTAGTGACCTATCAAAATATGGCAGTATATAATTCTTCTATAAACACTATTCCTCTCCTGTAGCAGATTTTTATAGCTGTACAGTGTACTGTGAACTGCATATATAACAAGCTCCTCTCAGCTCAAAAGCATAAAATCATAAAACACAGAATGGTTTGGGTTGGAAGGGACCTTAAAGATCACCTGGTTCCAACCCCCCTGCCATGGGCAGCGACACTTCCCACTAGACCAGGTTGCCCAGGGCTTCATCCAGCCTGGCACTGAACACCTCCAGGGATGGGGCATCCACAGCTTCTCTGTACAACCTGTTCAAGTGCCTCACCACTCTCTATGTGAAGATTCTCCTCCTAACCTCTAATCTAAATCTCCCTTCTTTCAGTTTAAAACTGCTCTCCCTTGTCCTATCATTATCTGACTAAGCAAAAAGTTACTCTCCATTTTTTTCTGTAAGACCCCTTTAGGTTCCAAATATCTGCAATGAGGTCTCCCTGGATCCTTCTCTTCAGGTTAAAAAGCCCCAGCTCTCTCAGCCTTTTTTTTCATAGAAGAGGTGCTCCAGCCCTCTGTTCACCTACAACATAATCATAGAACAGGGATTACCTGATAAAGACTTTTAGGCTAGCTAGCAGGGATTGCTCTAATGAGATCTTGCACGGCATTTTTTCACATTCATTGACAAATGCTCAACCTTTACATGGAAGTAGGACACATTGCCAATCCAAGAAGATACAGATAGTATGATGAAACTCTCCTGGCATAGACAAGGAGGCCTAAAAGAAGCTGGTCTTCTCATTTACGATAAGTAACCACAATTTTCCTCTTCTTACAGACTCTTGTCGTCAGTAGGTTTGTGCATTTTGCGTTTTGGAACATAATGCATAGCAACCACATGTGGGCGAGTGAGATGATCTACAACTACTAGTGCTTTCATACCTGGTGAATAGGACTGGAGCTCATAAAAAATGTTCTTTGATTCGTTCACAATTATTCTTCACTTTATTTAATAAAAAAATTAGGATTTATTAAAATAACAATTGTGATCTCTAGGCATGGTCCTGGGCAACTGGCTCTAGGTGGCTCTGCCTGAGCTAGTGGGGTTGGACTTAAAGACCTACAGAGGTCCCTGCCAACCTAATCCATTCTGTGATTTTGTGAGTAAAGTAAAATAACATTGTTATTTACAAATACAATATTTTCTCAAAACTAGGAACTGTAGATGTGCCAAACATCTACATTTTGAAAATTTGGAGAGGTGAGGGGAAGACCCATTTCCTAATTCTCCTGATTTAGTCACCAACTGGAATAAAAGAAGAAACTGCTGCACCTCATATGATTTTTTTTTTTCCTGTTGGCATTTCTTCTTTCCTCAGGTAACTTTTACAGAATATTGACATTCTATAATACAGGTAGCAGCAATGAAAGAGAATGGAGATATTCTTCCTTCTTTAGATATCTCCAGAATATGATCATAATAGAATTTATTGCATCAAATGGCTGTAACAAAACAAAACAAAACAAAACAAAACAAAAAAAAAGGGGGGGGGGGAGGGAAGAATTTTTAAAATTATTAATTTTTCAAAGAAAGAAAAATGGTAAAAAGTAATTGTTCATACTGTCAAATGATAAATTGGCCAACTAGATTTGTTTATGTGCCTCAGATTGGTTCTTGAACAATTGAGGTTTAGTTTATGTGTACAGATTAAGGAATGCTGCATTACATTGGGATTAACATCACACAGAATAATTGTGAACTCCCACTCTCATTTGTGCATGTTCATCACTTGCAAGAATAGCACAACTGTAAAGAAGAAAAGATTCAATAGTACATTTAACTTTAAATCATAGCCCTTGCCAAAAAATTTGACCAGGAAAATAGCAATTTCTCCTGCAAACGTCCAGCTTATGGCGCTCATGTTATTCTTCTTTTGTGTTTGAGTTAACCAAACTTTGTAGGCCTATTGAAACTATATGGCTTTACTCCTTTGAAAAGGTTTCACAGATTTTGTGTAACAATAGAGGGCATTATGTTTATTTCCTTAGATTGATTTTGAGATGTAATGTCACAAAGTAAGCAAACTCTTCTTGTGTTCTGTCTTCTTTGGCCAGTTTTGCCCAGAGCATATGGTTAATAGCATGTGATGAGGTAATTCTTCTAGTAAACAAGTGAACAAAAAGGATATTAATGCTAAGATGAGCCAAGAAGGGCAGCTAAAGGGCAGGAAAGGTACTTTTCTCCCACTTCTTTTTAGGCAGAACTGAACTCCCAAATTTTGCTTAGTGTAACATCAGATATATTCAATGCATAGGAAGAAAGTGTAGCAATAGCACTGTAAGATAGCAGATGTTATGACAGACAGCCTTCAGCTGAGGTTGTCAGAAATGTATGTGGCATCAAAGCATCCCCATCTCGCCAGATGTCCTATTCCACGAGCCAGTTAGGCACCTACAAGCTGGCTCCCTGGCTGTCTTTTTCTCCAAGGCCCTGAGCAAAAGAGAAAGCTGATTAGCTTGAGAGCCAAGCAGACTGCAGTACTAAGCGCTGCTGACAAATTAAACTCATTTACATTCTGCTCATAAAGATTCTTCCTTAAAAAGGAAAAGTTTGTGATGTGTTGTCTACTCCAGACATATTACACACTCTCCCTCCTGCCCCAGTTTAGGTTTTTAATTGAAAAAGAGGTACATAGCTGGAAAAAAAAATAGATTGAAATTTTGAGCTATAGTGCATAGTGCTGCTTTCTCCACTAATAAAGATTGGGCTTACCAAATTTGGAACTGAAATGCACAGGGAGTTTCTGCCCCTTATAAACCTTACCCAGCGATACTCTGCTTACTAGGCAGGCAAAATGAAACCAGGGTAAGACCATTAGAGAGCAGCATACATAAGTCCATCTCCATAAGTGGAAAAGTAGGTTATGTATCTTACCTAACATTATCATGTACTATGTCTTTCAGTCTTTGTCCCCATCGTTTTTGACTTGGAAAGGCAAAAGGCTGTTAACTTTATTTATTCACAGGACAGGTGCTCCTTCTTTTCCCCTCCCATGTTTCTCAAGATTATTTAAATTAGGTTATACCTATTTTAACAGACAAAAGAGATATCATATTGAAAAAACTGAGGACAAAGTCCTGTGTTAGTTTCATTTACGCAGATAATGGCAATACAATGTTGCACGCATGCTGTAGCCAGCAGACCTGGGTCATGTTCTGAACAGGTCAAGGGCAGGTTCTTTGTGTATGAAACTAATTCAAGTCTTTCTGTTTATTTCCTTTTTCAGCTCTCCTCTAAGGCTGCTAGTGATGGTACATTTTGTATTGCACTGAAATCACAAGCACATCTTGGTAGGGCATATATTGTACTCTTTATAGTTATCACAATGACAGCTGCTAAAGGCCTAAGATAGCCTACTGCCCTAGCAAGTGCCTTTAAAAGCGTGTTAATTAGTTTAAGTTGGCAATTTCCCAAAAAGTAGCCACATAGAATATATAGCCATGTATAAATATATGTAGCCATATATAGAGAGATATATATGATGCATTTATTTACCCCCCACATACATTTATGCATGGATATGTAATTTTGTATTTAAACTGTCCCTAGTGATTTTCCAGTGATTTCTTCCAGTGGACACAGTAGTATGATAATTGCATAGAGATTTGTTTTCAGTTTCCCATAAGTGGCAGTCTACCTTTCTAAGTATGATAAGTAAATAGCTTTGCTAGATTTTTATCCATATTTTTTTAAAAAGTCCTCTCTTAACATTTACACCTTAGGAATTAAAAAATCTTGACTATTTTAAGATCAGTTTAAAATGGGCTAGGAAAGCTGCAAATACCCTGTTGCAGTAAATCTGTGGCATTTCAGAAACAATCAGAAGAGTAAAGAGTAATGATTAAACATTTAATCAGAAGCATTATACTTTGTTGTGTTCTCATTGTAGCTGCAGGAAAAGATGCTGTAACAGATCTTTAAATAGAAAACCTGAGGCTAAATTCTACTTCATCCATCAAAAGCAGCTGCTAGGAGATGACCTAATTTTAGCGGCTTATCAATTCCTTGGTGCTTGTTGGTTGATGTAACTTTGATCCTCTGATGCTAGATGACTTTTGTGCTGAATATAGCTAGAATTTAATGTGAATCTTTTGGATGGCTGCCCAGCCAAGCTGCATAATCCAAACAAAGAGAGCGAACAGTACATGATTCAAGCTACTCACGTGTACAATAATACAAATATATGTATCCTGATTCCTTTGGGCAATCAGCTACATGTCACCAAGCACATATTTCAAATACAATGTCCTTGCTTTTTTAATATTTTTTTTCTAAACAATGCTTTGCTTTTCACTGGAAAAACAACACAAGATGCAGTGAGACTCAGCTGCTGCCAAGAAATAATGAGAGAGTCAATAATTGCAGGACGTTTTTAATGAATGTTTTCCAAGCAAATCATTGCCATTTCAAAGGGCTGTTATTTCTATTTATGTAGAGATTAGCCTACACGTTATCAAGGAAAAGGAATGCTTCTATGGTTTTTATCATTTACTTTTGTAGCATTTAAGGGATTTTTTTTTTCTTTTACATTGTAAAATGTCTTTGTCTCTCTTTCTATCTTTCTCTTTATCTGGACAAACTTGTTTTCCTCTTCCTTTTCCTTTCTTTCTTTCTTTCTTTCTTTCTTTCTTTCTTTCTTTCTTTCTTTCTTTCTTTCTTTCTTTCTTTCTTTCTTTCTTTCTTTCTTTCTTTCTTTCTTTCTTTCTTTCTTTCTTTCTTTCTTTCTTTCTTTCTTTCTTTCTTTCTTTCTTTCTTTCTCTTTTTGGCTCTTCACTAAAACCATCTGTGACACACATGCAAGTTGCTGGGTGTGTGAGCAATGCTTCACACATATTTACTTGCCCTACTTGGCATTATTTTTTAGTCATTAGAGATTATGCAGGAGTTTTTCATGTGCACCCCCCCCCCCCCTTTTTTTTTTTTTAATTAGCAAACTGCAAACTAAGGTAGGGGTAGGAGAATGACCAGGCTGTTGTTCTGTTGTTGAGCTTTTTTTTTTTTTTTTTTTTTTTTTTTTTTTTTTTTTTTTTTTCTGGGAGAAGCTGTGTCTAGAGTTTAAACTGGGGAGGATTTAGACTGGGAGGATTAGACTGGAAGGATTTCTGAGTTTTCTTCCTGGCACTGACAATCATGCATTGTGTGAGCTTGGGCCAGTCACTTAGGGCCTGTTTTTCACACTCCAGTTGAAATAAATGGGAACTGCATGTGCTCAGCACCTCTGCAAACCAGGTCATTTATCTCCTCTCCTTTCATTTATGCACTGATAAATATAACAACTCTTGCCTTTGCATATGCAAACTGGGTAGGAAGATACAAATATAGGCAGTTAAACATGTAAATCCCTCATTTTGATGCACAACTGTCCATATCACACAACCAGAGATTTCTACATTTGTAAGCCTTGTGTTCTTTCTGGAGAAGAAAAAAAAAAAAAAAAAAGGTGAGGGGGAACATAAATAACAAAATCTATACAGACTTGTCAGGGAAGCATAGCTGAAATCAATATGTTTGTGTAACTTCTTTTCTAGTTTCACTTCTGTTAAAAATGCTATTAGGTATAATGATCATTTTAGCCTACTTTATTACTGGATTAAACCATGCTGTCAATGTGCAGATGCCTTGGGCTTTACATGCTAATTGTAGGTTGTTACAAGACCCAGCATTAGCTGTTTGACACACTTTTGGATTCTTAGGTGGGCTTAATTGTCCTTCCATGCTACCAATATTTCTTCACTGACAGTAAGGGTGTCCAAAGTGACTAGCCTGCAACTCAGATTGCCTAGGTAAAAATGCCTGCACTGAGGAAGAGTAAACCTCAGACCTATGGATGTACAAAAAGGGTCATTTCTGGCAGGCAAGGCCAGGAAAAGCAGGAAAAAGAGTCAGAAATAAGCAGGCTGATGAAAGTCTATTATCATTCTGTCTGTCTCTGCTCAAAATAAACAAACAAAAAAAAATTAAAAAAAAAGGAAGATTAATTAGAACCATAAGAACCGGTTTAATTCAGTAGAAATGAGAGTATTCATTAATACCGTTACTCCAATTTAATTCATTAAATGGTAGTGCTCTAGACAGAAAAGTTCCTCTGACTCCTGGGTGCTATGTCCTGCTTAAGTAGGAACATGCTGGAAGTTCCTTAAGTAGGAACATGCTTGAAGGGCTCTGTCTTGGAACAGCAAGGTATATTGCTCTTCTGCTGTATCAAAATGATCAAATCTTGGTGAACATCCTGACAAGAAAATAAACAGACAAAACCCAACAATCCTACCAATCCCTCACTTCCCTAGAAACATACAAAGTATACCTACCAACCTCTTTTCAGTAACTTTATTGTGGAAAAATGGAAATGCTTCTGTTTCGTCCAAAGTCTCACAGAAAGACATGAGCATAACAAGGACATCCTGCATGGGCTTCAAGTCTGGATCCTGCTTGCTGGGACAGTTCCTCATGTCTACGCCCTTTTCTTTGCCACTTTCTTTTGGACTCCACGTCATCCCTTTTCTCATGGGACAGACAAGGCCATCACACAACTGAAATCCAAGACATATGCATACCTTCCAGAGGAAGCCTTCACTCACAAGGCCTCATGCTTTCACACATCTCCAATGTGTGCACCAGTCATGGGCTGGGGACATGCTTGCATGAGATACCCACCTCCAGTGGTGGCATGAGAGGATTCACAGCATGCATACAATCCTTAGCTGCATTTCAGGCTACAGGAATTGCCCTAGCCAGATCAATCACTGTACTGAACCCACAGCTCTTGGGCAATTGCCTAAGCACCATCCTTCCTGGTGTGCCAGTCGCCTTCCAAAATTGAACCCAGTAATTATGATGTTGTGTGTAACCATGTGCTTACCAGGAGACTTCAGGAAAACTGGACTGGCTTAAACGTTTATGACCCAATTTCTCTTGCACTGGACTGGACAGATTATTATCTTCAGTGGAAATAAACTTAGGTGCTTTAGGAGTGTCAGAGAACAATCAAACAGCTGCTGCCTTTAGTAAAAGAGCACGTATTTTGAGAATGGGGCTGGCAGCCAGACATTCCTCACTTCTCATGCATGGCCTTGGGCAAATCTCTTATTCTCACTGCCTTATAGTCTCTGTACAGCAAAGGCAGGATTATTTATTTATTTATTTATTTTTGCCTTCCTTCATTATGGGTGTGTATGAGGATTAAATAAATCACCTGAAAATTACAAGCATTAAAGTTATTATTATCTATTATAATCATCCAGAGCCTCTTGCTTCTAGTCAGCCCCCAGGCTTCTGATGTTTCGGTTTAAAATTCATATGGATGGGGTGGGTTTTGCCGCATTCATGGCTATCTGCTTTTACTGAGGGTTTTGTGAACCTTATTACCAATGAAGAAAGCTGTTGCTTTGTGTGACAGTCTAAAGATTAATTTCAAATGTTGTGGTAACGAGTTGATGTTGCAAAATGCCAAGATTTGTTACTGTCATCATAGCATTATTAGTTGGGCTAAAAGGAGGGAAAGTGCCTTGCTTATAGGGCAAGCTGCTAAGCAGCATCACCAACTGGCCCAGTTGCCTGGTTTACATAGGAAGCCAGCTGAGGCAAGGATGGGCTGGGAACCCAGATGCATCTCATTGACCTGGATGTGGCAGCTGTATGTATCTACCTGTACTTAACCCACATTCTGGATATCTGTGGATGTGGGTTAGCCTAGTTACTGAATATCACTGTGTGTTTTTCAGCCCACTTGCTACGTTTGTGAATGTGACGTGAATGAGACTTCAGTGCTGTAAAGTATCATATTACCCGCCTGAAAATGAGCTTTTTAATCCAGCAATGCATGACACAGTTACAAGAGCAGATGTGATCCAACATGTGAAATGACCCCAAAATGTTTTTGGAGGCTTACTTGTTCTGCCAACATCCTTGACCTTTTACTTTTCAGCAGTGTAAAAATCAGTTTAGACATGGATTACTTGTTTTAGTGAAGTTAGCACTGAGTCTTTCTAACTGATCACAAATGAGCAATTAGCAATTTCAAAGCACTCAAATTTTGAAATGTTTATTTAATTGAACCAATATCCCCACTAACATTTTCTACAGGCCAAGTGGGAAAAAAAAAGCAAATACAATATTGGATGTAATAAAATACATACCAAATCCTGCCCTGCTTTCTGATTTTTATGTTGATTTACACTTTATCCATGGGCATAAAGGCTGGATATAAAACCTCATCTTCATAAACACTTATGAGTTGGGCCAAATTATATACCAGTGCTGTTACTCAGGATGCACAGTGCTAAAACGCAAAACTGATTTCTCCTTATGGATTTCTCCATATAATGGAGAAATGTAATAATAATGTAATTAGATATTTGTGCATGGAAAAAACTTTGAGTAAAACAAACAAACAAACCAAAACAAAAAAAAAACTGTTCATCAGTCAAGAAAGGTATTCCAAAAAAGCCTTATCTTGAAATCTGTCAACAAGTGAGACCCACAGTTCTGGAAATACAATGTTGGTAGTGATCTTTAGTGAAACTTTAGCAGTAAACTACTTCATGACTTCTGCCGAAAATACTTTAACAAATTCCATCTCTGGGGACAAAATTCTGTAAGTCTGTGGTCTTTTCTGGGTCACTAGGATAAAATCAATGAGAGGTAGTGGTGCCCAGCAGATGTCTACAGAGCTCTGGAGGCACCTAAGCAAGGCTATGAGATCTTTGGATGCACAAGTTGATGCTCTACCTCAGTACATGATTGGAAATAACTCTGTATGTCTTGTCCATTATCACATGTGATAACCATGAGATGCCAGGGAACAAAGCCTGGTCTTCTTTATACTTGTCAAGAAGCTCAGGTAATGCACCATCTTGCTTACCTTTTCCTGATGTTTTTGCCTGCAGAACTCCAAAGAACAGTGAGCCTGCTACAGTAAGTATCTTAGATAACTATGAATTTTTGTGCTGCTTGGCTGTGTTAAAACAAAGGAACAAACAAAAAAACAGTGCTAAAACTAGGAGGGTTGTAGCAGAATTACCAGGTCGAGGTTTTCAGAAGCAATTTCCTGATTTTATTTTATATTTTTATTTTCTTCCAGCTTGAATAAATTCAGGAAATGATACTTGTGTTATTTTAGAATGCCCTATGTCTTTTTTGGAAGGAAGACCCAGGCTGTGCTACATTGCCATTAATGGAAATGAGAGTTAAGAGCCTAATCCTTTTGCAGCAGGGGAGATTAGAGCATATTGTGAATATGATTTCAGTGTATATACTAAGTTCCCCAAGGGTATCTCATCAACAGCAACTTAAAAAGTTACTTTTATGCCACTTCTACTCAGCTGACGAGAACACTTGACATTTTGAGAAGGTTTAGAATAGAAAACATTAGCAGTTCGTGTTGATCATGTAACTCATTGGCAAAAACACTACCATTTAAATATCATGTTCAGTCATCGCTGGATTGCAATCTAATGAGCATAAAAGATAAGTACTTCTCAAAAGTGACTTGTTTTGTAACTTTCACAGTTACAAACTTGCAAAATGAAAACTGTGGACTTTTCCTTCACCCCAGATATCATTTTCAAGGACAGTGTCCTTTCCTGCCTTGGAGAAGGTCTCCAAACAGCTGTAAATAAATGATCTTGATTCTGTACTTTCTGCTTGGTAAAAAATCAATAGGAATTTTGCTGATTATGAGCAGGATGAATAATTCTGTTAATGTCGTAGCTACTGAGCTTGTTCAAGCTTGTCTTTGAACACCTACAACTTCATGGATTTACTTAGCTATTATGAAGTAGCAGCATTCCAGGTATTCCTCCAGTGAAAGGAAGTGTAATGTCCTCTTTCCTACAGCTGACATAATCACTACTTGACTTTTCCTCTAATTGAACCAACCAGCTTTTGGAATTGAGTTTGGCATGGATCAAGGAGTGGGATTGCTGATGTCTTTAACTCACTTGTTTATTTAAGTTTCCAGTACGTAATCAGTTGAATAAAAATGACCTTCCCATAAATATATCTGAGAGTGGCTATACTATATTATACTAATGACTGCAACACACAGAAAGCCAAAACAAGTGTTTTGCCAGTATCAACAAAAATGATGAAAACACAGTTTGCAGCAATGTAAGAATTATTGCTGCCAGCTTGCAGTTCCCAAGTTAACTCTTGATGAAGTTATAAATTGTGACAATAAATACTATCTTGAGCCATAATGTTGGCCCTTTTCTGCTGTCATAATTTGAGGCTGAACCCATTACAATTGAATAGTTCCATCTCTTTCCAGCTATAATCAGAATTTTCTTTCCCAAAATTAAATAATGATAGTGAGTAGGAAAAGGCATATAGTGATTTCTGTTGCACAGTTTCAACTGGTTCAGGTACAGAAGTGGAGAGTAACCAAGTGACTCAGTATGGAACTTACACACAAATATGTAGTTCAGAGCTCTGTTTGCAAACAAGGAAGTAAAACAAATCTAATTTCAAGCTCCATTGGAAATTGAGGGGAAGCAAACAATATCTGAGAGACAGAAATCAAGGAAGGGATAAGATAAAAATTCAGTACAGATATTGATGTGCGTGTGGTGGTGAATTGTTTATCTGAATTGTCCCTAAATGTCTTCAGACTTTGTTCCAGATCATCCTAGTTTTAGCTTTTTAAAAACAAATCCTCCCTCTTATTTTAAATAGGGATATGCTAGAATTAGAAGCACTTATCCAAACCATTCAGGCTTTAACTTTCAGGGTTCAGAGTAAATGGGACCTGGAACTGAAACAGCTTTGGTTTGGCTTTTGCAAAGTCCAAACCACCTCTATTTAATTTTTATTCTTTCCCATAGCTAGGCTGAAGCCTTACAGAGAGAGCTAGCCATGAATGTGTAAAACCAGCTCACACTAAAAAGAACAACTGCAATTCAGCTGTTTTGCTGTATGTGGTGCTGATTTATGGAACACTAGAAAGATAGTAGAAACATTTCCATGCAGGAATAGCTCTGGAAGGAAGAAGAATCATTTGGGGAGTGTGGACTATGGAGTTGTACTAATGTAAGAGTGAGGCTGCCTCCACAGACCTCTACTGACATTACATCCGAAGTCTATCTGTGCTAGGTAGCTTATGTCTTGGCTGAGAAAAACCAAAAGTCTGAAACATTTTCAAGTGTAGTATGTGTACCCTGTTTCACTTCATTGCTTTACTTCATTACTATGGTAATCTCCTTCACTGTGAGTGTTTATAGAAAGCTTGTTCTCCAGGTTAGAAAACAAGAATTGCTTTCATTGTTGGTCTTCTTCCAAACTCCATGGTTAATTATAAACATATTTTCTTCAAATCTTTTTCACAACCTTTTGTTTGAAAACTTCACTACTTAAAGACCTGGGTAACATCACAGTCCCTATGTTTGCCAAAGGCCATGCTGTCCAAGGGGAAGGATATCTAGGATAAAATGTTTATCTGTTTTTTCCCTTGTGCAATGATGCCTTATTATTGTTATATTTGCAAAAGGGAGGTTTTTCAATTATCAGAAAATCTTCTGTACTGCACTTTGAACATTTAATAACCGTTAAAATAAATAAATTTTAAACATGTTTTGCTACAGTTGAATTCAGATTAACTCACCCTCAGCCTCCCAAATCTTTTTGGGAGGCTTTTTTAAGAGTAATTTGCAAGGGCTTTTGTTAAAGTTTGCTGAGCAGGGCAAGCTAAGCAATTCTAATCACAATGTAAGCATTTCAAATGAGAATATTCCTCTTGAAAGTATGTCCACTAACAAATATATTATTGGGGGGGGGGGGGGGGGGGGGGGGGGAAGAGAGAAAAATATCTAAGAAAAATTCCAGGCAATCCTAATGTGTTTATCATGAGATAAACTTCCATTTTATGAGTGTTTCACTGATCTTTTCCCATTCTTTTGATCTTATTTTCTGGGATGTTTTGGAAGTGAAAAGTCACTTTTTTTTTTTTTTTTTTTTTTTTTTTTTTCCCTAGAAGAATATGGAATAATTGCTGCCTTTATCCCTGGACTATCTTGGAGTTTTTACTGGGGAGAATGGAAGTCAGATGTGCTTCAAATACTTTCCCGCCCAGGGTCAGCTGGCTGCTCTGGGACATGTTTTAAAATAGCAGCACAGCATTAAACTGTAAAACCTAACAACGACTTCCTCACCATGGAAAACTTCTGTACAGAGCAGTGTATAGAACAGTGATTCAATAGTAGTGTAATTTCCTGAAGGAGAGAGACAGATTTTAGGACTGCATAGAAGACAAATGTATTCTGCTGACTCACCCATGTCTTGCTCCATCTTTGTATCTTATGATATACATGGTCAGTATCAGCCTTGGGTTGATACTGCTGCTGTCCCATCTGTCCAGTATTAATTCCATTTTGTTGAAAGGGCTTAGGACCAACTTAAGTGTGATGCA
Source organism: Anas acuta (assembly GCF_963932015.1). Classification (NCBI taxonomy): domain Eukaryota; kingdom Metazoa; phylum Chordata; class Aves; order Anseriformes; family Anatidae; genus Anas; species Anas acuta. The sequence goes on along the minus strand of NC_089017.1, from coordinate 43,029,758 downwards.
AAAACAGGTGAAGTTCCCACCTAGTCTTTTACACTCTTTTTCCTACCCAAGAAAGGCTGAGGTGGCTTCATTTTTTTTTGTATTTTTACTTTATTTTTCTGGTTATAGTTTAGTTTGAGCTAACATCACAGGGAGACTTATGGGTGGGTATATATCCAATATATATATTGCACTAAGAACAGGTGGGAATAGCTGTAGAGGCTCATTAATTTTATTGTTCCACTGTTGTTGCCAGAAAATTACATGCTGCTTTTCCCCAGCCTGCTGTGAACTGGAAGAGGTGCCAGAAACTTACCCACCATTTTCATGGAAGCAACATAAGATCTGGAAGGCAGGACTTTTGGGGTGACCCATCCATCCAGTGGCATCTCTGAGGGAGAACAAGCTCCTTTTAATTCAAGCCAGGTAGAGAGACAATTCATGCAGACTTGCTGAGTTACTACTCAGTGACTGAGTTACTGAGTGACTCAAAGAGTTACTGCTGCAAGTAACATCCACAAGTCCTGTTCTTTGCAGACACAGCTACTCACGTTTGCTGGAGGCTGCTGGATGGATCTGTTCATTCTTTGGTGGGGGAAGCAAGGTCAATGCAGAAGCTGGTGTGCATTGGAAATTCTCTGTAGCACTAGACATAGGAAATGGTGGCAGAAGCCAGAGTAAGTGTAGGATTAGCTGGTGGCTTACCCTCCTTGAGAAACCAGGATCACCCACTAGAACTGGAAAACACTGGAATCTATAACAGAACTGACATGGAGAAGACTTACTAAAGTTTTGGTATTCCAAACAGAAGCAAAGAGAAGGACCTTAAACATTTCTTTCTGCCTATTGTCTTTTTCTACTGTTGGTGTAGGAGCTGTTCTTTTGGCTCGCAATTAAATTTCCTCCTAAGCAAAACACTGACATTTAGAGTGGTCTCAGGAGACAGAATATCCTGTTGAAGCTCAGTGTCAAAAAGCAAAAAGAGTGGAGGCATTGGGTATATGGTAAACATTGGGTCATTATACTGTTGATGATGGGTTTTGGAGGACTGGAAAACCTTCAGGCCTGACTCCTGCATCCACTCCTAAGTAGAGAAGATCAGTCTTTGGGGTGGTATGATACAGAAACTACCCCCACTTCAGGGCTAGTGCAGGACCATGTTGAGTTAATGCTTTCTTTTCAGTAATGGTTTTGCAGTGTGGACTATGTTGATGTACTTCTGCTGCTATCAGAATGCAGATCCCAATTTGATCTTGAATTTAAGGAATGGAAAGTCCTGATAAACATCCGGACTGTCATGAATGCAAAGGACAAAGCCTTTGTAGTAAAATGTCTCTGACATACGCCCATGAAAATTGTTTGATGTGTTGTAAAAGGCATCTGTCTAAAAAAAAAAAAAAAAATGTTTTTCCTCTTTGGCTTTGTTGAGCAGACTGTGGAAGTAAATGACACAAAGTAACCCTTCTTTTCCTCTCTTACTACCCTCTTTTTTGTTTGATCTTGCAGCAATGTGATAATGGTGAGTCTGTAACTTGAAAGTAATTTCTGTAATAACTTATAGCATGAACAGAAGGGGTTTTATTTTCTGCTGGTAAAGGGAGATCAAAGCATGATCTGGAGATTAGACCTGCTTTGAGAGAGAGAACTGAGTAGCCCATTTCTACCTCTGTCACTGAATTGTTGTGTCAAACTGGGCAAGTCACTTAACTTCTCTGTGCCTTGGGCCCTTACTGTCCTGCAGCACTCAGTTCTCACACTACTGGCAATTGTTTTGCTTGGCTTAATCATAAATGACTGCCTGTGCACTAATTAGCTTCAGCCAGTGCAAAGTTCATTATCCTTGTTTTCAACCTTTACACAAATCCAGGGGACATGATGGCTGTTTTGATTTAGGTTTGGTCACAGCTTGATGGAGGGGAAGTAGGAAAGTGCTGAGGTCTGCAGAGGAGATGCAGATGATGGCACAAACTGCAAGCTGATATGAATCAGGCTGAGGGGCTGAGGGATGTACTGCATGAAGGACGCCAGCATCAGGGAAGCATTGCTGCGGAGCTCTGTCTTGGCCTGGAAGAGTTTAAACAACTACTGAGCAATACACGCACTTCAGGTCAACCTGCCAAATAATCCCCATGTCTCACACTGGCTGCACTTGACTTTTGGTCTTCATGCTTTTGCTGCGCTGCTGCGCAGACTAGTTCAAATAACACTGGCTGAGGTATGCTGTCTGTCCCTCCCAGCTGTAATTTGGAGGTAGTGCATGCTCACAAAAAGCTGGCAAAGGAAAAAGCCATGTCTCTCCATCCGCCTGCATGCTGCATCTGCGCAGCCCACTGGAAAGCAGTCGACTGGCCGAGCCTCCCAAATACCAAGGCAAAGTTGTGCCAACAGTAGTCTCCCTGACAACCACTGGAGCACTCTTGTATGTGGAAGACATCATTCACATTCAGTCTAGAAGGAAAAACTTTTGGAAATTCCTCTGCTCCAGACAAGGCTGCAGTTTTCCTGTCTGAAAAGAAAGAACTGTGGCATTCTGTGGCAATATTGGAAATTTAATCCATGAACACTTGCAAAGGCAACATGATTAGATCAGAAACACTGGAGCAATACAGTGCTCTGTGCTAAAGTAGGCTCACATCCGTTCTGCCTTTTGCACACAAGCAGCCCAGGAGAGAAGACTCCCTGCTGCAGAATGCCTCCCTGGAGATTCAGGGGGAGTGAAGAAAACTTCCAAATGTTGCACATGTTCCTGAGGGAAGTGAAAAAATTGTCCTCCAAAGTTTTCGACAGGGAAACTCAGGATTGCAGAGAATAATAGGCTGTCTGTGTGTTGCAGTATGCTGGTTTTGTTGTTGTTTCTTTTTTTTTTTTCTTTTTTTTTTTTTTTTTTTTTTATCTTGTGCACCTGAGAAACATGCAAATCCCCCAATTTTCCCAGTCTGATGCAGAAGCCAAGCAAACCCCATGAATCCCTGCAGCAGTTGCAACTGTGTCGTCTTGCCCTCTGCATCCTGTCTGTTGAAGGGAAAGCATTGGGTGGCATACAAGATTTTAAAAGTTAATGAAAGGCTATCTGCTAAAAGCTAACACTTGTGGCTTTGGGCTCATGAAGCAGAGGAACAGGAGGGCAGCCGGCTCATACCAAATATCTGAGAGTACCTTACTCACGGGAAGCATTGGCAGACTATAAAGTGCTCTGTTAATTATTGTTGACATTGCATAGAGAGCTTCATGCTGTTCTTTCTCTGCCTGCTTCAACTTAATTTGTTTGAGAAAGTACTTTTTCTGTGCTGCAAATTGTGTAAATTCATATACTCTACTGCACTGACAGATGTGTCTTTGTTTTAGAAGAAGCCATTATTATTTTTTTTTAGTGCTGAATGTGAATGGAGCATTTCACATTGGTTGCTTCCAAAAATATTTATAAAGTGAAGCTGAGCAGCTCAAAATATTTTGCCCTCCTACACTGACATTCACATGCCTTTATAACAGCGTTATCAAAAGCTTTTGCAGCATGAGTCGACCACAAAGATTGTGTTAGTCAACAAACGGCTGAAGGCACACATTTTAGTCAGCTCTACCCCACACGATGTGTAGCAGTACCCGGTAACACAACAATAGCTAATGGGGTAATTATTCTCTGTTGTGAATCAAAGGCAATCTTGTAATCATCGTAAGCTCTTATAAGTTCTGCTTATCTCAGGAGCCAGAGAGGGAAGAATTAGGGGCCAAATTTCCCTTTCTCCCTCTCTCTCCTGGTAAGATGTAGTTTGTCTTTTCGCTGACTTCCAAAGCCAGTGCTTGTTCTGAGGCATGCCGTTGGTCTGGTAACCTCGCAGTGGATGGTGGCATTGCTTGCCTTCCACATTTCACCGCTAGTGATTACCTGTGTGCATTTCTGTTCAGTTTCCTGTTTACTGATTCTTCCCAAGCGGGCTGCTAAGAAATGAAGTATACCAAATACATTTGAGAATAGAGAAATGCTCCCTATGAACACGTGAATGCATACAACTAAATGACTTTTAGGTTTCAAAAAATGACCTCTCTAACAATTGATTTTAACGATTTCCGTAATCTTCACCACTGTACTGAAACCAGGGCTTCCCACATATTTCTTCCCACAAAGAGTCATCTGAGTGGACTATATTTGCAATTAGTGCCCTCCAGCTCAAAGTAGAAGAGCATGAATGACTGACCTCATTAGTACAGTGATGATAATTAACACTCAATAATTTGAATGGTAAAACCATATGTTTTCCATGTCCATTCTAGGCTCTTTGTGTGCTTCCATCTTTAAAGACTAAAAATGTTACTTAATGACTAGCAGAGTCCAGGAAGACAGCTTATAAACCTGCCAAATAATGTGTATCTCTTTTGGCTCTGGTCAGCCCTAAGGAGCTGGGGACAGTGAGACTAAGCAGCATGCTGAAACACTTTGATTCTGCTTGATGGGCAAATGGTTAGAGCAGGCATTTTAAACTGTGTGTCGCTGGGATGTCATTCTCCCTGAACAGTAGCAAGAAGCTCAACAGCAGGAGGAGACTGGGTCTGTCCTTCCACACCATCCTGCCTTTCTAAATATGAGTTTGTGATGGTGGAAAAAAGGCAGCTTTACTTAACAATGAACAGCAACTCCACCTAATCCCCCTTCTTCATTATTTAGGAGATAAAATATCACTCTAATATACTCAATGACTGCAACCTGGGTAGGATGCCATTTCTCTTCAATACATGTAGAAGTTTCTTTCCTCATAATCCTTGCATTGTTTGGACACAATCCTTTTCTGTATGCTTAAGCTTTTTCCATTGCTAGGTGATTTTTATTTTTTTTAATTGCTGATGAGTGCGTGACCCTTTTGTTATCTGTATTGAGTGTTAATTCTGTGGTATTTAAGTGTGTCAAAATGAAAACTCCCTCAGCTGAAGATCATTTTCAGTGGAGATCAGTAATTGATTTTCTTTTTTTTTTTTTTTTTAAAAATAAAAATCACTGTGTGTGTGTGTGTATGTGGGACTTCTGGAGGCTTGCAGATCAAAGTTATTTCTGAAACTTTGAAACAGGAAAGAATAGCACCCTTTCAAGCATGTGTTGCAATGTATTTGCTACCTTTTTTGGCAATAACTTGCAGCAGGTGATCCAGAACGGAATTCCTAAAGAAATGTGGAGGAAGGTTACAGCAGACCCGTGCCATCTCTTGTCCCCTATGAAGTGTTTACTCCCTTCAATTAATTTGTACCTTAACTAAAACAAACAAAAACAAACAACCAAAACCTCCTCACCTTTCCCATTTGCTTAGCACGAAGTAAGAGAATACTAATCACTATGTGTAAAGTGTCCTTGAAGAATCTACTCATCCAGGTTCTGTGGAACAAAAGTGAGATATGGAGCTTGCCTCTGCTGTAACCGTGCCAGAGAAGGGAGGAATTGATGTGACAGATCATCTCAGGCTATCTAAAGAATTAGGTTAAAGGATGAGGGTCGACACGGATGTTCTTCTGGCATGAGGTATCTTTCTAGATGAAAAATGACGTATCTGTGCAGAGGGCAGTAATTTTTGATGTCCAGGCCATGACTGAAGTAGGCTTCCTTCTCTCTGGGAGCTGATTTCAGATTTCACCAGCTCCTACTGCAGGTGAATAACACCTTTCTTCGACCTTGATGTTTCTGGCATAAATGTTTAGGGGCGTGCAAAATGCCTAAACAAATCCTCCTCTCCTTGGGAAAGAATAAGTGAAGAAATATGTGATAGATGCTAGTGGCATTACTTAGTGCATGACTAAACTGCGCCTACTCCATTCTCACTGAAGTTCTGAGTGGCCATTGAAGAAAAGCAGGGTGTGTTATGGCATCAGTGCTCCTAGTCAGACTGTGCCTAGGTAAGATGTTTGAAGATGCCTGGTTTCCCCAGGAAGCCTTAAACTTGCCTGCAGGAGTCTTGCCAGTGTTTTTGAACCTTGTAAAAATGCAGTTTCAAAATTCACCTCCTGCCCTAAAAGTGCAAGGGGGGTTTTGCAACTAGCTCACAAGATGCTCATCCTGATGTTGCATCATGGTACCTCTGCCTCTGGAAAAGCGTTTTTGAAAAACATCATCTGTGGGTTACAGGAGTTTGCCTGCTTAGGCTGGGTTGGTGCAAGATGCAGTGCCCCATAGGTGAGCCATTTTCTACAGAGAACAGCACTGCCACTGTCCCTCACCTGCTGGGGACAACGCCCAGCTGCGCGTGGGTAATGCAGGCAGAGATGTCCTACTGCAGGGAGAGATAGGAGAAACAAGAACTGGACAGACTGGTTATAGAGGCCCTGCTAGGGGCTCCCTGGTGTTGGGTCTTGTTCAGGCAGGCTACAAAACCTGCTGCAGCAGGGTGGCTTGGTTTGGAAAGAGCCTAGTGCTCTTTTTTTTTTTTCTTTTTTTTTTCATGCTCTCCCACTCCCATTTTTGTCCTAATTCCTTCTCCCCCTTTCATAGCGTTTTAATTAAAAGAATACACTGGCAATGCTGAGTGCTGCATTGGAGGGAGGCCCCAGTTAAACTGGTTCCAGATGTGCTAGAGCTGGCCCAGCCGTGAGCACCGAGGAGGAAAGTGTGCCTCTTTGGTTACGAGCAGGCACCCATGTGCCAGGCTACGCACGTGGCTGACTGCCACAGTTACTAACCTAGTATTAACTGTATTAATTGTGGACATAAACAGTGTTTAGTGCCAAGCATGTCACAAGCTGATTATAAAAGCTCTGGTGTAGGCAGGGTTTCAAATTGTGCTTCACTCTTAATTTTAAGTGCCTTCCCTCCCCCCTTCACCCTCCCCCTTTCAAATTCCTTGAATGTGTCCGTGTATTTACGAAAACACAGCCGTGTACCAGGCTGTAAATACCACCGGCAGTGCCCGCTGATGGCTGCGGGCAGCCGGCAGCGAGCGGCTTTTGTCGCCTGAGTGTCCCCCCCCCGCAGCCACCCCGCTCGGCACGGCTGACCTACTTTTTGCTGCACGTCCTTCCGAGCTGCACAGACCCTCACAGGCCCCAGGGCTCCCCGGATCCCAAAGCCTTGGGGAGCCACAGCTTCCTGCACCCATCCCCAGCCGTGTGCCCCCAGCCTCTCCCCACAGCACGGTGTGTTTGGGGGTTTATGGCCCAATACCAGCTGCCTTGATGTGAAGAGCGCCTTTTATTTCATTTGTCTATTGCCGTAAGCTTCCCTGGGCTCGGGGTCTGACCCGGCCATTATCTGCCAGTAACCCATCTTCAACAAAACAGTCCCTGTGGTAAAGCGTGATGTAACTACAGTTCCTCGCAGGGACAGAAATAGCGCCAGTGGCACTTATGTACAACGCAGCCCCGTCGTCCTGCAAGCGGACAGACAGACTGTGGATGCAATGCGAAGAGGAGGCGCTGCCCTTGGCTGTGCCGTGTGGCCAGCATCCTGCCCCGGTGGTGAGACCACGGGAAGGTGTGCTGGGGCTGAAGTGTTACCAAACCGTGGGCAGGACGAGCTTTGGCCAGTTGGCTGCAACTCCCCTTTGCATCACATTTTGCTTTCCTGTGTTTCTCTTGAAACAGTGGTGGTTTTTTGTTTGGTTGTTTGGTTTTCCACTCTGAAAAAAAAAAAATAAGGCTAGAGGAAAAGCCTTTTAGTTGCATAAGAGTTATGAAATGAAGATAATTTTCTCTCATTTTTAAGTATAAAACTTGTTGAACAAGACAGAAGTAAAATGTTCTGAAAATAATGATTTGGCTTGGACACACACCTTTTAGACCTCTATCTCATTTGCTTGGTCTGAGAAGTACATGCTGGGTTTTAATAAAGAAACGATTATTGGATATCTGTACAGATATTGTCAGTAGAGCTTTTTTTTTTTTTTCTTTTTTTTTTTCTTTTTTTTTTTTTTTGAAGTACGTAAATACCACTGAGCATACAAACAAAGCGCGTGCAAGTATGTGCAGGTAATGAAACGTGCTCTTTGTCCAAAGGAGTTAAAGCTTCCCTGGTGCAGCTGGTAAAACTTGGAAGACGAATAAAACTTCTGAGAAGGACATTTCCTGGCAGCGCAGATTTCATAGGCTCAGGGCCAATGGACATCCATGGAGTAACCAAGGCCCATGGGCACTGTGACCCCAGTGAGTAGCTGTGGGTCACTCTTCTGGCCGTTGTGCTCTTGGAGGACGGTGGGGACAGCCCTGTTCTGTTCCACAGGAGTGCAGCTGGTTCTGTGTTTTGAGCGGACAGGTTGTCTGCTTGGCCCTGCTTCACTGCTTTAAGGCATTTCCCACCAAGGATGCCTTGGCTGCGCATGGCTGCTGACCTGTTTGTAACCTGTGTTTCGCAGAAGTTTTATTTTGAGTGTGGTTAAGTGGAGTGATCCAGGGGCATCTGGGCTCAGTCTTCCCCTCTCACAAAGGTGGTACCTTCAGTCAAGCTCTGGGCTATCTTGTGGTGGATTATCCTTAGCTAACGTAATAGTGCCCTGCTGTTAAGGGCAATAAACAAATCCCCTACTGACTGTTAGATCTTTCAGCAGCTTTGATGGGAACGACTGCCAGGTGTCAGCAATAAGGCCAGAGCCCTTGGCAGGGGTTTAGGGTACTATCCATGAGCAACTGGGGCCATTCCTGGAAAACAAGGATTTTATAGAGGAGTTATGGGTATTTGTTCACCTAGTCATGTAAGGTGCTGGGCTTTCCCATGTATCTTTCTCAAAACACAGTATGAATATTGGGTTGCAGATGGCAGTTACCCAGAAGTGTAAATTAGAACAGCTTCTGGGCACAGAAAAGTGCAACTCTCCACCTCCTTCACAGTTGTCTCTTGGTTTTATTTTGGTCATTAGACTCTTCAGTCAGCATTTATTTGTTTGTTCTCCAAACAGCTGCATGCCAGTTGCAGGACAAAGAATTTACACGTAACACAGGGAATAAGTCTTGTGTACCCAGCCAAGCACAAAAGTGAAGATTTTACAGAATAATGGGAAGGCAAAAACAGTTCAGCCCCAAATTAGCCATCAGTTCACTATCATAAACTAATCTTTAGTTTTCTGTTACAGAAGCTGAATAATTCTTGACTTCATTAACAATTAAGTCAAAACTGAGTGGTGACTGCAGGAGTTGGTCTGTAGTGACAAAGTTCGTGAGATAATCTTATTAAGGAGAATTATTCACCTGTTTAGATTAACCCACAAAATCTGTGGAATGGGAAGTAAAATTGATGTTGAATGAGTGCCACCAAGTGTCCTACTGCTGTATATGAAAGCCAAGGTCTTAAGTGGGAGAAAGGTAACACAGTACCACAAAGTTTTGTAACTTTGAAAGGAACATCGCAGTGACAGCAAATTCTGTTAGAGTGACAGGCGTCATAATTAATGCCACACTGAAGTGCAATAGTGATCTCTGGAGATCTGGTAAAGGTGAAATATCCCCAGTGGGGGGCAGAAATACAGACATAACCCTGGTTATTCATCCAGCTCACCCATCTGTTCCATACAGTGTTTCCTCTGAGTGACTGGTGCTGCTTGATGTTGATATTAAGCTGTGTGTGGCTGTGTTGCATTATGTCATATGATGGCATGACATTGAAGGATCTTCCTTCAGCAGACCTCGCATATGTCACAGGACTTCCTAATGGGTTACGTAAATTACAGATTTGGCAATTAGCATTTTGGCCCTCCTTCTGATGTTGATCCCAGTGCCAGCCTTGTCAATGAATGCAGTAGGAGCAAGGCTGATGCTGGGTGTATATGCACAGACCAGCACAGTTTTAGCAGACAAAACAATTTAAAGTGTTGCCAAATGCCCTCCCAGATTGTTTCATCTCTGCCTATCTGTAAACTAGACTAAAAGGTTTTCAGATTTTCAGTTCAAACCCACAAGCTTGATTAAATAAGGAAGATTAATATTAACGTATCTCTAATCTTACAACTTGCTGAAACTCAGGTTCTTAAAGCAATGGATGCCCAAAATGTACCAGAACTCCACTTGTGTTTCTCTGTCCTGGAAGCTCAGGCAAAAAAAAAGAGATGCCAGAAAACCTTTTTATTATTGCACACAGTAATAACTGCTTGTTGTTGTGCAGGAATCCATTGCCTAAATTTCCACACTGCAAACAGAGACTGTTCCTAAAACAGCTACACAAAGAGCATGAAGGAGATTTTTCCTGTAGTGGGTGGCATCCCAGTTGCCTTTCCTGATCAATGTGAAGTCCCATTTTTAGTGGAGAAACAGCAGAAGGCAGGAGGCTAGAACAAGGTCCTAGACAAAGAGATGGTTTATTTCAGGATTCTGGCGATGCACTTACTGTAGGCAACAACAACAACACAAAGTAAGTCCCAAACTGTGCTGAAGGATGCAGCATAAAATTTTGACATATTTCCTGGAATGTGTTCACATATAGATAAACTAATCAGTGCTGTGGTAAATGGCACCCATTAAAGTGGGAGGAGTGTCAGGAAACAAAAGGGAAAACCGTACATTGACTGGGACTCTTGAGCAGCAAATGAACAGCAGACCCATTCCTTTTAATCAGCAGTCCATTGTATGTCTCAGAGCCTTTCCACAGAAGTTAATGGGTGAACAGAGTTTTGCTGGCATAGATTTTCCATTGTAGAGCACTCTGTTCTGTTCTGGTTTACCATTTTGCTATAAATTAACTTAAAAGAGTCACTTACTACTGTCAGAGCATGCTGTGAAAAAACAAAAAACAAAAAACAAAAAACAAAAAAACTCACTTCTGAAGCAGTTTGTCACTCTTCTTTACATGATGAAACTGGAAAATACAGGAACAGGAATCACCATTATGGCCCTGAACTTTTTGGAAGGATTTTGGGGGACCTATGGAAACCAAAAGGAGTGATGTTTGAGTTGTTTGGTCTCACAACATGTAAAATACATACTATTGATTTGCTATATTTTTGAGTGTGTGGGGGCTTTCTGAGTGCTCTGTGGGATGGTGGATAGCCATGCTGCCAATGGGTATGGATAGGAAAGAGAAGGTACTAGAAGTAGATGATGGGAGTCAGAAGTACCTTTGTAGACTCGGATAAATGGCTAAGCTTTGGTTTAGACAAAATTGACCTTCTGTACAGAACAATAAAGAAATAGCTGCCCTTATCCTCTCTTGTCCTTTCCAAGAACAATAAGTACAACTATCAGTATTCTTGCCAATATTTCATTTATTATCTCAATTTGAAAGTATTTTATTGTTTCAAGGACAATTTTTAATATACTGGAGAATACTTCTAGTAGGCTGTGGTATCTGGGCTCAATCTTACCATTTATACAAGAAGAGGAAACATAATAGCTTCTCTGAAATGGCCAACCTTACTACAGCTTTAGAAGCACTCTATGGGGAGTTAAATAGAAGGAAATGGCAAACTGAAAAGGGTTGCTAAGAAACAATTTCAGATGCTTCCAGATTTTATTAAAAAAAAAAAAAAAAAAAAAAAAAGGACACAACCACAAAGCCGGACTAATAATTTCCAAAAGGAAATAGTCGGATGGCTATTTTCTACTAGCAAACAATACTAGTTTACTAAACAAGGAAATAATAAGGAAATAAGTGCATTGGGACCTAGTATAATTAATAAACATGAATGGGGAGTCTTTCCCAAACAAAAGCTTTGTACAAGGCCTGAACTTCGAGTAAAGCTTCTGCTTTAATAGCCTCAGTGGAGAATCTCTTAAACAAGTTGCACAGGTGATTGGACATGTTGCATTGATGAGCGTCAGGTGGAAAACCTGCAGTAATAGTCCACTTTGATGCAAGGACTGTTCGTGCTGTCATGACAACTGATGTGTGATATGTACAGATATGCCCTGCTAGACAAACCAGCACTCCCAATCAGTTATCTGTAGCAAAAGATGTTCCCAGCTTCTACTTTTCAGCTGTTAGATAAGAAAATAGCCTTGCAGTTACAGCTGATCCCAGATACATTCATTCTTAATGCATACAGCTTGTGTTATGTACTTGCATTTTTTTGTGTTTCTACTCATGAATCATGGTTGGCTGCTCAGGTATGGTTTTACTGATAGTTTGTTTTTCCATTGTTTTTAGACTTTTAACCACATATACTTTCTCGGCTACTTTTTGAGGGACTACCTCATAATACACTTTAAAAGTTGGCTACCAAAGGTCAAAAATTATGCAAGCCAGTCCGTTAATAACTAATGAAGTAAGTTTTCTTTTTTTTTTATTTTTATATTGTGAAATCTTGATCAGTACATTCTTCACAACTTCTTCAAGGAAACATAACCCATGAACAAGTGAATGAACCAAAGAAAGTTCATCTGGCACAATTTAGCAAAGTAGCAGGCTACAGAATAGCTGTCAAGATGAAGTGGACACTATGCTTTTGGTCCTGGAACAAACTGGTTACTTCAGTTTTTATTTAATGAGGTAACACAGGAATATGTTGATATTGTGATTCTATTCTCTCATGTTCTTCGTAATGTAATTATATCCTCATGTATCTTTGTCAAATATTTTGTTGTTTACAAAACCCAATAGTAAATGTTTTTATTACACAAAATTATGTTAAGATATTAAAATAAATGTGAATAATTATGCAACACAGAGTTTTCCACCCCTCTCCAACAATTTAAAATTTCCATTTTTGACTGATAGGAACAGCAAAAAATTACCTACAATCTTTACTTGGTTGAAGACAGTTTTATTAGTGTCATGCTAATTGATACTTAATCTAACTTCTGCTGAAGTATTTCAGCTAAAGGCATTTGGAACAGGCTCTAAAATATTAGCTTGCATGCAGGAAGACAGCCATTTTGACTTCTTTTTATTTTAAGGTTGATTGGACCTCCCTTTGAATGTAGGGTGAAAAAATTGGCATTCTTAAAAAGAGTAGTTTGTACTAAACTATAGTTTCTCTGACTCTGCAGTTAGAGAAACACAGCTTTCATTGTGCTTTGTGCTATCTGAATCATGTGCTCAATGAATGATAGATCAATGCTTAGTCAAGCCTGGACATGGTGAACTACAAAAGCTGATGAATGGAAGCCAAAATGGGTTACGAAGTATAGTTACTTCTTTATGGTCAGCAAAAATATCCCACCAGGATCTTAAATCCTGGGAAAAAAAAATAATAAAAATACTGAGTTTAGCATGACAAAGATTAATTTAAGGTCATATTTTGACTGCTATGTAGATAATGAAAAGAGAAACTGAAACAAGAGATCGCCAAGTGGACAGTGTTACACTCAAGTAGTGAGTGAGCCTTTTGGATCTCAATGTCCTTCAAACATCTTGGAGAATCAAAAGAGAAGTGACCATATCTGAATAAAATCCTGCACTAAACTGACTCTCCTACCATCAGTCTCAGTCCAGATCTTTGTGGATGCTGTCCAGAAGGAAGAAGAAATCTCTGTCTCCATGAATGTCAAATTCTTGACTGCTGTGATTTTCTCCTGTCTTTGGTCTTCTGCTTTAATTCTCCTTTCTCTTAGTTCTTAAGAAACTGCTCCTGATGATATGACTATATTATTCTCTCTTTAGATTCCCTTCCCTTCCCTTCCCTTCCCTTCCCTTCCCTTCCCTTCCCTTCCCTTCCCTTCCCTTCCCTTCCCTTCCCTTCCCTTCCCTTCCCTTCCCTTCCCTTCCCTTCCCTTCCCTTCCCTTCCCTTCCCTTCCCTTCCCTTCCCTTCCCTTCCCTTCCCTTCCCTTCCCTTCCCTTCCCTTCCCTTCCCTTCCCTTCCCTTCCCTTCCCTTCCCTTCCCTTCCCTTCCCTTCCCTTCCCTTCCCTTCCCTTCCCTTCCCTTCCCTTCCCTTCCCTTCCCTTCCCTTCCCTTCCCCATGTCTCTGTGCCTACTGGGAATATATGCTGAGCATCACTACAGGCAGGACCCAGCAACATTTAAGGAGTTGTGGCAGCCTCAGTACTGTCAGGCCACTAACTTTCATAAATCTTTTGCACATCATTAGGTTGCTCTTGATGGGAAAAGCAACATGTAAGCAACACAATTCCTTAAAGCTCATAAGAGGAAAATCACATCTTTTCATGTTTCACATCTTCGGTTACAAAATGTATTCTAGTTTGCACACGTCCAGTTTCTTAAAGTATAATCTTGCATCTTAATTAATAATAATTTATAAGTAAGTATGTTTTTTAAATGTACGGCAAGTGTTTCCCTTGATGAATGCCCACATGAGACTTGTCAAAGTTCATATAGGTTAACTTTCTTTACTGTATCCCAAGAACATAAATTTTCATGCATGAAAATCCTTTGGTAGAGTTAAGATGCACATTATTTTGTTTGGTGGATACTGTTGCCCCCTGGAGGCCGTTTCTCAATTATCACAATATTAGATTGGAACTTAAATTAAAACTTAGAAATGTTTGCTATTACAAACAAAATATTCCCTTTAGCAATTAAAAATATTGTGATTTTAATTAAAAGGGTTTATGAGCTTATCAGAGAAATAACTGATTTCTTACTATGCTAATTATTTTTCTACATTTGCTGTTTAGATTTGCAAATTACTAGACAGTAAAATTTAATTGCTTTTTAAGGGAGATGAATATTTAATTTGAATACAGTACTTGGGAAAAATAGGGATTTTCTGAATAAGTGTGTATGTTTAAGCAGCATAGCTAATCAAACTAGGGAGCGCAAGTGTCTCCACATGCGCTGCAGACGCATTTCTTCACAGTGCTACTATTGCTCATGTAAGGGCAAGACACAGAAAAGTGCACAGTTGTGAGCAGAGGCAGTCCTAGATTGCATTCATGCTTTATAGCTCCTGTATTGCCCCTGGTTGGAAACAGCCATGAAGTCAAAGGCAGCTCGTGGAGTTAGGCATTGTGCTTGGCTATCAATGACAGCACTTACCTTGATGGCCAAGCAGGCAGGAGCTCAAAAATCACATCCAGCTCCTTCTCCACTGCATAGCCTCCTGCTGAGGGAGGGCACACAACCAGGTACACCCCTGCAGGGCACCTTATAGGCATCCCGAAGTGGAAACTACTTTTCTGCACTTGCATAAAACAAATGAAAAATGCATATTTTTTTCCTCAGTTTTTGGGTCTGTGAAAGACTTGGAGCAACTTTCAGTGGGACCTGTCTCTCAGCCCCTCAGGTCTTGACTTCTATAGCTAGAACTAAAATAAATTGCTCATTAGAACAATTTGGTGGTTGACAGTCTGTAGCTCACATCCAGCCCAGGTAGCAATGAATTTTAGTCCTTAGCCACTGCAGTCGAAGCTGGACTACTGAGCCAACTTCATAGGTAATAATTAATTCAGCACTCCATGCAGAAAGATATTCTCTATGTGAGTAAGAGTCTATTTCTAAATATTTAGTTCTTAAAGGCATTGCTAATCAGTATCACTAGTGGTATAAATTAAGTATTAATTTATACATGTCTACTTGTTTAGCTTTTGCAATTACTCCCTTGTCTACACTTGTAATTAGGCTGTTTTTTCTTCACGAATACTGTATCTCTCAGTCTTTTTTCTCTGCTGGTGCTCTGATTTCTGTTGCCTCCCCATCCCCATGGGGTGCTGGAGTTTGCTTCTGCTATTCTTTGCTGAGCTTCCTGCCCCAGCAAGGGAGATACCTGTGCTAACAAAGAAGCAACCCCACACTAGTGCAAGGATGAATGGGGCTATATATGATACACATATGATGGAAACAGGACAAGGGCAATGTGTGGTAGTGCTTCTTATTGCCTAGACTCAGAGAGGTTGGTGCCACTGATGGTTCATGCACCATGCTCCGTGGCAGGCACACCAGCTTATTTTGCCATGCACCAATTCTTCAGTTTGGGCTGCTGCTTCCTTCCACATGCAGCACCACGCTGCAGGCTGCTCTGCAGCTTTCTGGGCAGGCAGGTGCAAAGTGCTTGATTCTACTTGCAAAGCCCTCTTTGTCTGATGGCTGTCAGCATGCCTCTTTCTCCAACATTTTCTTCCTCTTCTGACTACGGGTTCAGTATCCCTTCTGTATTCCCACACAGTTCACATTGTGCTGTGTAACCTTCATGCAAAATTTAATGCGGTCCGTTGCACTGAGCTTCATTAGTACTTCAGGTAAGCTGAGTGAGAGTCTTAAAAATGCTGAAAAGCAGATGAAGGGCACCTGCTAAGAAGTACAAGAACTGGTCTTGTCTACCTGTTTTCTCTCAGGAAGAGCAGGGCAACATTAAATATATTCAAGTATTATAATATAGCAGGGTAATAACTGTTCATGTTATTGTTGCTTTTTTTTTTTTCTGAGTTTGGGCATGAGTAAAGATTTCATGCAAGCTGTTAATCCAGAAGTTCATAGCCAAAGTCTGTCTCACTATGCTCCCTTACTACTTAAAAGGATTAATTTTTCATCCACTGCAAACATTCAGTCCACAACATAGCTCAGTTGTGTTTATACACAGATTAATATATTTTTATTTTTATTTTTTTGAGGACATGATAGTTTGAATCTGGTGAGACTATGTCTATATACCTTCACCTTGTTTTTACATGTCTTTTACATACATTAATGATAAAGTGTATACATTTATATGGAAACTAACAGGCTATTATTATTCCTTCCACAATTCTAGCTTTAGACATACAAAGACAAAAAAGCACGTCGGTTGGAAAATGGAGAAGTCCTTACTGCCTCCTGTCTGCAGACTCCCTCTGTTTCTCTCTGACTATTCCCATCTTGCCTGTCCACACATAATATCACAGCCAGGTTCCTCCGTATGCTGCTTTTGTCTCTCTCTCTCTCATTCTCTCTCTCTCTGTCTCTGTCTCTCTCTCTCTCTCTCTCACACACACACACAATTGGTATGCATATATTGGCATATATATTGCATATACATATATATATGTGTGTGTGTGTGTGTATACTTGTATATTTATATACATATACATACATATATATCTTTTTTATATATTTTTTTCTTATTCCTCTGTCCTCAACCCCTGAGTGATCATACAATGCTCATTAGCTTGAGGAGCAAATGAAGTTGCTCTCAATTGCCTCCTGTGTTCCCTCTGTGGAGGTGCTGACCCAGCCTCATAACGTGGGCCCCCGCTGAGCTCCTGGAAGGTCTGCCCATGCCCAGTGGCTCTGAGCAGCCATTTTCCAATAAACGAGGCAGAAGGAGAGCAATGGAGTTGGATGATGTGGCTGGGGAGGATGGGGTTACCGCACAGACATGCAGCCTGAGGCAGGTGGGACATGTGGCTTATCCTTCAGGGACGACTTGGCACAGCCCTGCCGAAATTGTCAGTGAATGTATGGTAGGTGGACATTACATTGGACTGAAGAGGAGTATTGAAGAATAACTTCATCAAGTTAAAAATTGCTGAAATGTTTATCTGCTTCTGGAAAGTAAAAAAATAATAAAAAATAATAATATGTTATTTCCAAGAAGGAAGTTTACAAATGGGAAGAAAAAAACAATATTTTGGCATTCAAAACATTGTTTCACTGTGCTTGAGTCTGTGGTTGTGACAGCATTTGAGAGATCAAGCCTGCATGGAAATGAGGCACCCTGTGAAAGCAGGCTTAGGACCAGAGCTGTAGGAGGGTGGCTGGGATCACGGAAGATCAATAGCACTGTCTCTGAGATGAGGCTGTCCAGCTCACTCACCAGTGCAGGAATCTGGGCTGACCTGCAGTAATGCTTTCAAAAATGCAAACAGCACTTGTCCCCCCAAATCCCTGGGAAAACTGGGCAGTTGTGGGAAACTTGAGGCACCAAGGAAAGGTGAGGTGTCTCCACAAAAGGCAAGGGTGGTCTTGAAGATAGATAGTCCGGGTGTGCTGGCTCCTGCTATATATTACTTCTGTTGGTTAGAAAAGGGAGGAGAACAGGTAGAGCTTAAATCCATATTGCTTTGGAACGCAGAGGAAGTTAAAATGTCCATTTCTGTTTGAAATCTATTTTTATTTTTTTTCCTGTTTGCACCTCTGTTTTTTTTGAATGAAGTTTTAATGGTGACCACAGGGAAGGTTTAGGCTAACCATGGCAGTGCAGACAGCTAATCCCACCTTCTGCTTCTGCTCTGACCACAAAACACAAACCCTAGCAGGCCCAAATACAGCCACGGGTGAGAGCTGCCCTGCGTGCAGGCTGCGTGGTATTTACAGTTACAGCAGCACGAACGGAGTGCGCTCCGGAGAGGCGTTAATCGCCGTCGGTTACAGATACCACGGCAGGAAGGAGAACTAAAACCGGCACGCAGCTTCTCACGTTGGTGCCACAAACGGCAGGTCTGAGTGAGTAGCAGGTATCTGTAAACACCAGCGAGGAGGAATTCGGAGTTGGAGCAACCGTGCGCTGACCACAGCATGGCCATGAAGGGGCGGCCGGGCCCGGCGCTGCAGCTAGGGTCTGGCTTTGTCTGCCACTGCGAGCGGATGGATGGATGGATGGATGGATGGGTGGGTGGATGGATGGATGGATGGATGGGTGGATGGATGGATAGATGGGTGGATGGGTGGATGGATGGGTGGATGGATGGGTGGATGGATGAATGGATGGATGAAGAAAGAGGAGCCTGAGAAGGAAGAAGAGGAAGAGGAGGATGACTGGGGGGGACCAAGCCAAGGTCTGTGCTGGCTTGGGCCTGGTGCAGACCTCTGGCACTTTTCTCTGATGTAAAGGGAGAAAAAGCAACAGAATGATGCAAAAATGTGTTGTACATTGTGACAGACCAAGAATCTCATCCTTAATACTCCTGAGGATCACCAGCTTAGCTCATCTCAGCTCAGGGATATTGCTATTGCTGGGCCTGACCCATTCAGCTCAGTAACTCCCAATCCCATGTGCAACTATTCTACTCTAAAACAATAAGACTTATTGGAGAAAAACAAAAAACAACAACACCAAAAAAAGACACAAGACCTTCAGAAGGTCCCTTTAATTTATTTATGCAGCTGCACCCTACATAATATCATTAAACTTTGAAAGGGTTTGGACAAACAGCTCTGCATCTTACACAACATTTTTATCTTTACCTGTAAGACATTAGTTTGTTCCAGGTTGCTCACTAGGCAAGTGAGGTTTTTTTTTGTTTTTTTGTTTGTTTGGTTGGTTGTTTTTTTTGTTTTGTTTTGTTTTTAGTTCAGCCATAAGGCAAACTGCTGTTATCTATTTGAAAAAATGGTACTTCTGTTTATAGTGAAGCATTAATAGTACTTGTTAAAAACGAGCTTAATTTGGCATTACGGTGGTTGAGCAAACTTGCTCTCACAATAATTTAAAAGTTGAATTTATGTCAAGAAGTATGGTTACAGCTACAGTGCTAATAACTCAAGTGTTAGCACTCATGACATAGAAAATATTCGGGTGGTAACTGTGGCTAGGAAAACTTTCTGCCCTCATTCTCCCCTTAGCATGTGGACTTGAGCAGCTCCTTGCTCAAAGGCTCTGGGAGCTGCCCCTGCTGGGAGGTCAGAGCTGCTTTAAGCTGGGGCACATTTAATCTATTGGGGATACAGAGTCAAGACATGCACGTTGACAATGACCAATGAATGTCCATGGCAGGTGGTTGATAGGTCTTCTGCGGCTTTCCATGGAAACAGGCTAGAGTAAGCAAAGTCTTGTGCAAGGGAATTGGAAAGAGTCCTATATCCCATAACCATGGGTAGCTGAAGGCAAAGGCTGGTGGGGACAAAAGTAACATCATATTTTTCTGTAGCTCAGAGCATGAGGATGTTAGTCTGAATCTGTATGTCTGGGTGTCAATCACTTGGATAAAGCTGGCATGGCAGATGTACCTTGAGCAGCTGTGTGACAGTCACACTTGGGCATCTGTCAGGCTCTTGCCCCTCTCGTTCTTTAAACCATAAGAATGAACCTGCAGATTCTTTCATAGCACAAAACAGCTTCAGAGAAGGGACAATGTGCCTGTGCTCTGCTTTCAAAACCCTTCCTTCTCCCTGAACAACTTGAAAATAATGATTTCCAAATCAGAGGCTGGATCAGAAAAAAGGCAGTGATTTGTTTGGTAGTGAGCCTGAGGGAAGACAGGGAGAGATGGTGGCACAAATGTTGGCATCCAGATCTAGGGCACACTGTTAGCTGACTTTTAGAACATTTGTCATTTGTTTTTGACTCATTCAAATGAACAGCATCCAAGTATGTTTTTTTTTGAATTGACAAATGACAAGAAATTAGGTGGCTGCATTTCTGATTTCTCCTCCTAATATGCAAGGGCTCCCCTTCCCCCTGCTGCTCAGCAGAAGTAAACAATATTCCCTGGGACAAAATATAGCTTTCCTCTAGCTCTTCATAACATTTAGCTCATGTTAGTTAATGCCATTAGTCAGAGATCTCCAATTTAAGTGTCATAAAATGCTAATTATAATGAGGCGCTTGATGTCTCTCCCCGGGTGTAACATCTCAGGATGCTGCTGAAGTCCTATTGGACAAGAGTTACCGGGACAGAATGAGGAAGGTGTTTTGCTGTGCTGTAGAGGTTAATTAGAAAACTTCTCATATTATCGGTGAACCTAATTAATTTCACAACTTTAGAAGAGAGTCCTGATTACATCTGGAAAATAGCTGATAGCCCCGATAGCAAATTATGGATAATTTGATACAAGACCACTGTAGTTTGTGGTTACATGGCAACAGCACATTTTGCTGACTTTTAAGTAAGAGTAATGACTACGACCTGGGCAAAGAGAGCTGTGCAGAATGTCCAGGGGGCAGAAAGTGCCTTGTTCTGGTCTTCTAGGAGGAAATCCTGATGATTTCAGGGAGTAAAAGAGGATGTTGCCATGGAACACATACTGGTTGTGCCCCATTTCCACTAAGCATGTCATATCTAAAGACTGCCTTCCCACAGATACTGTTGTGTCCAAACTTACTTGCTTGACATAGCTTAAACTCTATCACACAGTACTAATAGTCTGCATTCTTTATTCTTTCTATGGATTTATAAATAAATAGTTCTAGTCATTGCAGCCATAGACTTACAAGAACTCAAAGATAACGCAGTTTTCAACCACAGCTCTACACCTGCCCTTTGTGAAGATGTATTTAAAAAGCACTCTTCCCACCAGCTGCTGGGCTGGTGATAGATGGGATTGAATTAGTAAGGCAGATAGATAGATTCAAGCTGACATCCTTGTTGAATCAGCTGCTGGAGCTGGATGTTACTGGAAATCCTTAAGGGCACATGTGCGCATATGCAAAACCATCAAGAAAAAGAGCAATATAAAGAAAGATTGTGTCTTTGTTAGAGGCCAGAGCTTGTCCCAAAGATTAGGCTTACTGGAACTACTGGCTGAAAGCCCTCCTCAGCTAGACATGGGTTTTGTGTTGTTGTAACTCCTTCCTTCCTGAACATTTATTAATTCTTGCACTTTAACATCATATGTACTCTATTACATCTGGTTTACCATCAGCCTGCTATATCAGCCTATGGAGAGTGACTGGGAGGCTGGCAGAGCTTCCCAGGAATTTGTCAATGCTGGGAAGTCCCACTGAGGTTTTTGGGGCATTCCTCTGCTGACCTGCCAAGTCCGATCTGGATTCTGGTAGCACAATGCAGGGAAACATAGCCTCCTGGGCACGTGCTACCCCCAGCCTCTCAGGCACACAGCTGGGCAGTTGGCAGAACATCTGAGACTTCTCCATGTTCTTCTGAGATTATATATGAGTTTCTGGCTGCCTCACATACAGAGGCCAGGAAGGAAAAATGAAGATGAGAGCTTGCCCACACCAGAAGGAGTTTGTTAGCACACTTTTCCAGAGAACCTCTGTTAAAACAACACTGTTTTTTTTTTTTTTTTCATTCTTATATTATAAAGTAATTCCTTTTAGCTGTGTTGGCAATTACAACTTTTTTTGCCAAATGGAGCTTGTGTCTAGAGCTTTTGGCATTACAAGAATGTCAGGCAGGGAATGAGAAAGAAATCATAGCTGTGCTGACAGTACCTTTCAACGCTGGTGAGCAATGCCTGCGATCACACACAGAGATGGGAGATGAGTAAGAGACTTGAGGCCACATTCTGCTCCAGCTATGCAGAGATGGTTGAAGAAAAATCAAGTAGAGCACATTGCTCAGGAAAGTCTCTCAGAGCTGTGGGATGTTGGATATGTGCCCCTATTCTTTGGGAAAGTAATAACATTAAGCCATGGATACGAGAAAGGAAGGCATATATTCTTCTGAAAAAAAGGCCTCTTTTCATTACTTTTTATTTTTTATTTTCTTTTCCCTGTTTATTTGTTTGTTTCTTCAGTCCAGGGGAAATCTTGCAATGTAGCTTGGTGGACATGTCACACATTTAAATAAATCAAAAGATGAAAAGTCAGTTCTTGCAAAACACAAAAAGAGTTGCTTAAGAGAACTGACCTGTTATTGCAAATGGTCTGACCATAGATGTACAGTTTTACAAGTGCTTCCATGTCTCTACAGATCAGGAGTTTGCAGCAGATTGTGTCCTGCCCCATCAAACTTGTACTCTGTTAGTAGAGTTAGGTGGTGTAAAACAATTTCTGTTAGGAGGCTTTGGTGAGCAGAATGCCCAGCCACTCTGCACCTGGCAGCCTTGGCCTAAATATTTGTGATAGATAGAATTTTGATCTAGAAAATTTGAAATGTTCAGGTTTGTTTGTGCACACACTATGCCCTGGAGTATCTCATGCCCTTTCTCACCAAAATCCATAGATGCTGAAATTCTGCTCATGATTGCCTTGCTGACATAATATTCCTGTTTGCTCTCTCCCTGCAGGTACCTGAAGAAAAAGTTATTAGTCTTTTCAAAAGAGGCTTCAAACAGTTTACCTGTCTGATTTTCCTTTAAGCCATTGTAAGCAGTTAATTGTTGGGTATGACTTTTTTTTTTTTTCTTCCCCATATTTATACCAGTTTGCAAGCTTACCTTTAAGGCATAGTTTGAATTTTGTGAGTAGAACTCCAATAAAACACTATCATTAATACATTCTTTTCGATGTTCAACTATATTGATTATAAAGCATAGTTAGTTTTTGATTCAGTTTCTAAAAATCTGACTTTTCTGTTTCCTACTATCAAGTACTGAAGTGTCTGTGATCATGCTGAGCTGAAGGATTGCTCTCACAACCATAATATGTTCAGGAAAGCATCCAAAAGGAGCTGAGATCTGCCCACATACAGAGGGTTAATTTCCCTTTAATGTGTAGTTAGTGGAGAGTATTTCTGTAAACACAAAAGGAAACCAAACATGTAGATGTTTGTGGACCAGATCCTTAATTTATGGAAATCACTGCTATCCAGCTGAAGTCGGTGAAGCTATGACAGCTTATTCCCTGCAGTAGATCTGCCCATTGGCTTCTGCAAATATGTGTGTGTGTGGGCAATGTGGGACAAGTTGAATATGGTCATCAACATTGACTAATGTCCTTCCAGGGTAATGTCCTTCCATGGGAATAGAATACCAGCCTCAAAAACATCACTTTTGCAAGCTGTGTTCTGCATAGGAATTGGTTTCTTTGTGGCCATGAAATACAGTCATGTTACAGCCTGCACACAGAAAGACATTGCTTACAAATTATGAGAAGATCTCAAACTGAATGAGTGGTAAGACTATTTCCTGAGAGGAGCATTCTGATCAAACCAGAATATGTCTAAAAACCTCAGCATGCAGGTAAGAATATCACATCTGGTCCTACCTTTCTAGGTGTTAAGCACTGAAGGCCCCATTAGACCTTCAGAAGACCCTCCAGGTCTTGTTGATTCAGACCTCTTACAGGCACACTAGTAAATAGGTTGAGGAAAGATTTCAGAATTCTTGACCATCTCCACATCTTTTCATGGATTAACTGTTACTGCTGCTTTTTCAATTTGCAGCAGATTACCAGCAGAGATAAAGAGGGAGAGAAAGAAAAGAAAAAAAAAATAAAAATCACAGAATAATCTTTATTTGCACACCAGAACAACTTAAGTTCAAATTGCAAAGAAAAAAAAAATTGCAATCCCTTATTCAAAGTACTTTTCTCCTATCCATTTTCGAAGTATAGGAAGAAGATTCATGAGAGACATTAAAAGCAGAAACAGTGAACCACTGGGATAGATTGTGTTGAGAGGCTATGGAGTCCCCATTACTAGTGTTTGATGTTTGTCTTATCTCACCTAAGATAAGACAAACATTCATAGGGAATGACATAGATGGTGTTTTTGCCCTAAGAAAAGGAATAGCTGGCCTCTTGAAGTCTCTTCCAGACTTCTGCCTTCTTCCCCTCCCTTTTCCTTGTGATTTATGGCTCCTTGGGGTTTCTGCCTGCCCTCTTCTATTTTCTTGACAGCATATTATGGAGGACTTGCACGTAATTGTTGACTACTTGAGTGCAATAAGCTGTTTTTGATTTTCTTTGATTTTCTGACTGCATTTGGTTAAATATCTGAAATAGCATGGGACCTTGTTAAACCACACTCCAGTAAACTGTAGATAAAGAATATAATTTTGTACTTAGAGTTTGGCAAAGGACAAACTGATCCCATGCAACTGTCCTGCCAAGGAAAGATGTGGTACGCTTGAGGTGAAGGTCCTTGGAGCTCACTCAGAGGCCTCAGAGATGCTTCCTGTGCCACTAAGTATATGGGGCTGGATCACAGGGAGGGTATTAATGACAGGGTTGTTTGGGTGGTCTTCTCTGTTACTAGGCCTGGCTAGTTGGCAGACTATGCCAATCCTCAGTCAGCAAACAACGAAGGGAAAAAGAAGGGACAGCACTTCTTTCCGTGGTAGGTGAACCATGCATTTCACTCTGCCCCAGAGCCTGCTTGAAGCTGAGTTTCTGCTGAGTCTTAAAGCCAAAGGGACTGCTGCGGCCTCCTGTCATGTTAGAAAGGTAAGATCCATTCTCCAAAAAAGTGTTGTGTATGGAGACCTTAGAATGCCTTTTCCTGAATAATTTTACAAGACTTTCAGAGTAAAACTTGAGGGTTATTCTCTCTTTTATGTGTATGGGCTTGCATGTGTGTAAATACGCCCTTAGATAAGGAGCACTCCAGGCCAGGGCTTGGTGCTGCCACTCTTACGCAGTCCTCTGACATTGTCTAAAGCATTTGCCACAGATAAAGCAAGAAGGCCTCAGGAGGGTGTATAGATCTTGACCCCTTGCTACCTTCACACCGCCTCACATGGCATTACTCCTGATAAGAAAACATCTCACTGCAGCCACAAGTGACATGCATCTGCTGCAAGCAGTAGTGCGATCAGCCTGTGACAAGGTTTTTCTTCAGTCAGCACAGGTGGAGGAGGTCAGCTTAGAAACCCTTCTATTACCTGACCTCCCTCCCTTGTGCCCGGAGCACCTATTGATAGCAACAGATACGGGCTTAACAGCATGGGCACCTGGGATTAAGACAGTTGACAGCCCTGCGTGTTGGATTTCCTATCACAAAACTGACCTTACGAATCAGCTACAGAAAAAAATAAATAATAATAAAAAAAAATAGAGTTAAAGTGGAAAAAAGGAGACTTCGGTGCGGTGAAGGTTTATATTTATATCTGGCTGCCGTGAAGGAACCAGTGCCTGAAGCTGTCAGTTGAACGGTTGCACTCGCTGAGACCGAGTGTCAACGTCTGTGCAGGGGGGGTTATTTTTCTGCCAGTACAGACCAGGGCTCCCCTATAATTAGAGGTGGCATGGGGTGAGGTCCTGCCACAATCATGAGTTCACTCTGGCTCCTCACTCAAAAATAGGATTTGGGGAAGCGGGGAGGTGCGTGGGGGTATATCGCCAGTTCTCGTTTTTTGCACAAGATGCACCTAACAGAGGAGCACAGGGCATGATTGATATCTGCTTGAAGCAAGCTGGGTTTTATTTTTTTTTCTGTCCTTAACCAGACCTGAAAAGCAGTCCCAGGCTGTGGCTTCAGCAACCGGCAGCGTGAGGCCAGCTGAGTTGTGTGGACTCCCACAAAGGGTGTCTTGCTTCCGGCAGATGTCCCAGATACCAGGCCATTTGATCCCACCACAAAAATAGTTGCGTAAAATATTGTGCGTTGGCTCTGGCCTGACAGCGATGGGACTGTTCCGCTTCGCTGGGCTGGTGGAAACATCCAGCGGGGCTGTGGCTCCTGTCCAGCAAACCTTCTCCCTCCATGGGGCAGCGAAGCGCCTCTGCAAGAACGAGAAAGGGAAGGCACCGGGGAGCTCTCCCTTCCTTTCTGCAAGTCAGGCTTTTAAAAACGGGCACATACTTTCCTAGCTGAGTGCTCGCACCTAGGTTTGTTGCCAGGAGGGATGGAAGAGAGAGTGCCGCATAGCCTAAGGCCCCTGGCACATTTCAGGATTGTTGCTATGCCTTCAGGAAAATACGGACCGCCAGCCAAATCCTCAGCTGGTGCTGACTGGCACAGACCTGCTATCTGCAGCACGGGGAGGCCGATTCGCACCTGCTGAGAGTCTGGCCCAGGAGAAAAAGCATAAAAGAAGCAGGTCCTTTTGCACTGTGCTTCACAAGGTGTTGAGGAACCCCCACCCAGAGCTGAGACTGCTGCTGGTCTTCACAGTGTCACTGGGAGCAGGGCTGCGAGTCTGCAGAATTTTAAGCCGCAGTGAATGCTATTGATGGCTGCACACATATATTTCTCAAAATAAAAATCATGCCACAAATCATCCCAATTCCACAAAATAATCCCACATGGGCAGTGAAATCATGCAAGAATCCTGCTTCCGAAGACAAAATGTTCTTAGCCAGAAGAGGTTTTCTGTTTTGTTCTGTGGTTTCAGACCTATCTGAAAACTGGCTCTGCTCGCCTTGTCCTTCATCCTGGTTTTATGGGACAAGTACTGTCAAAATGAGCTGTGAAAAGGGGCCAGGCACCACATCCAGAGAAGCGACAAATGGATACAAGCACCAGTGAACTGGTGGGAGCACAGCCCTGTAGTCTCAGCCACTGCCTGTGACAAGGCCTTGCAGGCAGCGTGGAGTAAATTAACTCTCCTTGGAAAGTTCAGGCATGCTGCAGCCACATGGGCATGCAGAACCCAAACTTGTTTCCATCACCATGTACTGAGAAGTGTCCTTGAGATGTGCAGACTATGCAAAACAGGTGTCAGCTCTTCCAACCCAAGCTAGAAAACATTGCTGTTACTTATGTCAAAGATGAGTTCAAGCTGGAAACCTGAAAAATGAGCACTCCCACTCTCCTGCTACCTGATAAGCTGTCCTCTGTCAGTGTCTGGTGTCTAGTGTCTGTTAATACCCTTCAGTTTGTTTGCAAGGCTGGATGCAACTGTAAGCTGATCTGGCTCCTGACTGCAGCAGCACATGGCTTTTACCTCTTTTCCAGCCTAAAAGAAACAGTATTTTGTGGTGTGCTAGCAGTTTGTTTATTTTATTTTATTTTATTGGTTGCTTTAGAAGAATTTCTGACCACAGTAGGTTTTCCCATTTTCTAGGAGCTGCATTGCAGTGGAACAATGGAAGAATGAGAACTGGGGAGAAAATGATAGGCCTACATAAATTAGAAAAGAAATAAACTAAATTGACCGTGAACACAAAAGCAACCATATAAGGTTGGAAGAAAAGCTTATTCACTCATGTGTTCTGTCTCTGACCTGTGCTCAGACCAGAGGAAGCACATGCTCCTGGGGCATCCTCCAATCTAAAAGCTCCTGGCTACCAGTCAGGCTCAGAGACTTCCCATGCTAGAGGTTGCTGCCTCTCTACATCCAGCAACGCTTTTAAGGACTTCCTTCCATGGTTTTGGAAAATTGCTTGTTGAGCCTCTTTATATTTGTCCTACATAAAGCACCTCATGATGGATGAGTTCCACCATTTTACATTGTGAGGAACAACATGTTCTGTTATTTGCTTGTAACATTGCAGTCTGTAAATAAGGACAGAGTGAGGAGTTGCCATTTCTCAGCCTGATGCAAAAGCACAGAAGCACAAAAAGAAAGAAAGAAACAACAACAAAAACACAGGAAAACCTATTGGACTGTAACAACACCCAGAAGAGAAAACAAAACAAAACAACAAGAACAACAACAAAAACAGGGACGGAGTGAATTTGGCTATGCCATGGAGCATAACATCCAGTTATAAATGTTCTTGCTAGGCTCAACCCAGGTTAGAGGGGTACAGGGTGTCACGACCTGGTACAGCTAGGTGAGTCACTGACTGCAGGGATATCAGCACTATTGATCAATCTTACTGCATCTGTGCCTAAAGGTCCTAATTTGCATCTGATCGTCATTTTCCAGGTGCCCTAAACAAACAGTGAAAAGACAGATCAGCTCCTGAGGGCTGGCCTCTGAAATACTAATTGAGCGAGAGCTGGCAGGTACAAGGTGCACAAGGCTATTGATACCCACCAGATTTCTTTTGCTACTTCTAGACTTGCTGGACACCTGAGCTCAGACACCCCAGGTTTTGGGAACACACGTAAGACTGTAACCAGAAAAATTAGAAGTTCTCACTGGTTTCTTAGCCCCTTACAGTGCTTGCTCAGAAGCAGCCACTGCCCTGGGAAGGAGCCAGGCCACCACACCAGCTAGGTGCATGCCTCCTTGAGCTGTCCAGGAGGTGTTCAGTCAAAGCTGAAACTCTTTTTTTATCAACACCAGCCACTCAGAAAGACAGCAAAAGAGGCTTCTGCATTTTAGCCAACATGCTTCCCTGGTGTCATGGTTTTGGCTGGCATAGAGCTATTTTTCTTCACAGAGGCTTGTGTGATGCTGTGTTTTTGGATTTTTGATTAAAACAGTGGTGATGACACACTGCTGGTTGCAGAGCAGTACTTACATTAAGTCAAGGACCTTTCAGCTTTTCATACTGCCCTACCAGTAGGGTACTGTCTTTATCTCCACCCGTGAGTTCTCACTCCATTACTTCTCCAATTCTCCCTCCCATCACACCTGGGGAGAGGGAGAGAGCAGCTCTGTGGTGCTGACCAGCCTGCTGGGGCTAAACTACAACACCTGGTTAAGTGCATAAATGGGAGGGTGCCCAGTTCTCTGTCTTTGCTCTTTGCCTTCACTGAAGCTGTTGCCTTACAGTGAAGAAAAGACAAGCATCTTCCTTTGGAAACTGCAGTGTGTTTTGAAAAATAATGTGTATTTCCTTAGTAATGATGAAAGCATTATATATGTGTGTGTATATATGTTCATTGATAGATCAGAATAGGAATAGGTCTGTCACTTTAGAAATCTAGACCCCGTGATAATCCTTACATCTGCTCTTGGACATCAAAATCTACTGTTTGCACAGTACCTTTGTTTATGAAGCAGGGTGCAGAAACACTAATCAATTTAGTAGGAAGCTCTAAAATGTAATGTAAGTCATCTTGAGTCATTTAAGCCTGGTTATGCTCAGACCTTTTGTTTCGGCACTTGCATAAGTGGTTTCTTTGCTTTTATAGAAGTCAAAATATAAGAGATGGTGAAGACATAGTGGCAGGAAGGTGTAATACTAATACTGAAATTTGTGAAACTGGTCATATTGCTCGTTATCACAGCAAATAAGGCCAGATCTGTGCTTTTAAATGTTATTTAAGCTATGGCCTTTATAGACTGATATTGAAGAATCTTACTGTTTGATAAAATAAGGCACAGAATTAGTACTGGTAATTAGTTGTTATTTTTTTCTTCTTTTGTTTGAGACTCGCTTTTAAAAGCTTGAAATAGCATTCTCTGGCTGAAGTAGGCCTGGGCAGCTAGCTGGAAAAGGCGGGACATCTTGATCTATCATAGGAAAATGGCGGGCCAACTCCAACTGTGATAGGAGTTAGAATAGCTCAGGAAGATCATTCAATTTGTTTATAAAGGTGCCAGATAATAAGTGATGAGGAAGTATGCTTACCCTATTTGTTCCTGATGCACGCCACCATCAGAATTTTCTGTTGGCCTGAATGACAGCACACAACTGAGGACTTGCAAATACCTTTCTATAAGGATCTAAGGAATTCAGGAGCTTGACTTAAAATAGATATCTAACGATATGTTTCTCACAAGCACCTAAAATGTGATTTACCACTCTTTTATTTATTTATTTTTAAAATAAGCATATTGTACACTTGCTATTCGTATGCAACTGTATTAGCCTTAAAAATGCTTTAACCTAATATTTCTTGAACCTTCTCCCCCTACAGAATGTTTTGATGTGTTGTGGAAAAAAGTTTGCAGCAAGATTTGTGTTTCTACAGTAAGTACACACAAAAGCTGTAGCTTTTCAGATGGAATTCTAGGTCAGAGTTGAAGAACTGCCAAGAGATTTTGCATGCAGAAAGATGTTGTTAGAACAGAGTGCAAATGGCTCAACTTGTTGAAACAAGTCAAAACAACATCATTTATTCCTGGATAATTGCATCAAATCAAGTTTGAGATAAATGCAGTTTTGCTATGGAGAGAGCTAATATAATGTAGCTAAAATAGAATAGGAAAACATACTTCAGGAGCAAAATTAATTCTTAATATAACTACAGTGGAATCAGCAGATGTTACATTGGTGATGAATATGATTCACATTATCATATAGATATATATGAAAATGACCTTTTTTAATGTGTTACTAATCACATAATAAATCAAGTATTAAATGCCATATTTCCTAACGAGTTAGTTGAAGTGTTGTAGCAGCATTTGTCTAAGAGCTTTTTTCTAAGTCTTGGGAGAGTTTCAGCAATGTGGCACACCTGCTTAGCAATCCAGCATTTTCATATGTTAGCACGGGCCATAGCCCACTCTCACATATGCTAAGAAAGACCATAGGAAAGACAATAGGAAAGCATGTACCAAAGTACCTTTCATTCTGCTTTGGAAGGATTTGTCATGTAGCTGGAAACTGCTTGTTATGGACACTGTACCTTAAGAAAATATTCTGTTATTTTTTCTCAGACATACAGATATTGTTTGGATTATTACAGAGTGAAATGAAATATAAAACAAACAAAAAAAATGATGTCAGTGTCGACAGGAATACATATAAAAAATTTACTCCTGAAGACATACTCAGTGATTTCTGACCAAGGGGAACATGATTTATCCTAGACAAATTATTTTGAATTTATTATGTCTGCTAATATAACAAACAATAACTTCAAAATACAGCCACAGTGTCCTCAAATTATGTGCTCTGATCAAAATGCATTAACTACGCTTATAGAATTTAGGTTTCCCCTGGTGTTGATATCTTTAAATGGCCTTTCCTTTTTTTTTAATATAAATCTGTTTTTGTTCTGTGATTGAGATGATTCTTGAAATAAGCAGAGCCAACTGTGGAAAAATATATTCTCAAATTTTCATCAAAATAAACTATCATTGTTTAAAACTGCTCAAGCTAAAGCACCAATGTTCTTTGTATAGGTCAAGAACATGAGAGTACATCTAGATCATCAGAAGCTTCCACAGTGATTTTACTGTGTAAAGAGAAAAAGCAATGGGACAAGGTACGTGAAGACCAATAATGTGCCCTCATGTGGGCGCCCTCATGTGGGAGCGGTGCTTGGGGAGAAAAACTTCATTGGCTCTCCAGCTGAAAACAGTTCCAGCTAAACTGTGGTCCAAAAGGCACTCAAGGAGAGAACAAAGCAGTGGCTGGAACTTGCAAAGAGAACTGTCTTAACTTTCAGTTTATCTTGTTCTTACACCTTTTACAGTCTATTTCCTCCTACGCACAGCCTGAGGAAGATGCTGAAGTTAACTACAGGATAACATTTGCATAATATAAGGAACTATACAAACAAAACTCTCAACTCTTTGTGTGCTCAGCCTCCAAAACAAGAGGCAGGTAATTTCCTTGATAGAGAGGGAATCCATTTTATGTAATTATTCATTTTTTTTTTACTAAATGGGTATGCTCATAAAAGACAGTGGTTTACCATAGGTAAAAGGGTGAATAACTTCTTGTTTTATTGCTGTGGGCTCACCATATGGGTCTGCAGGTCAATCGAGAACCCAGGACAATGCAGAAACATGGTTTTCCATGTGTTGGTTTCCAAATAAAGGACAAAAATCTCTAGTTCATGTGGGCTAGACCGAGGCATATAGACAAGGTCACTTCACTATGGGATGCCACAGAGGTTTTCTGCTCAGAAAGACCAAGAGGAGCTACTGCACATTGTTCTTTTTCTTACGTTGGGATTAGGTGCACACACGATGGGATCTATCCGGGCTGGTAATTTTCATTAGAAGCTTGGTATTTATAAAACTGTACAATTGGTGTGTATTAAACTTGCCCCAATTTACTCCCTTGGAACAACAACTTGAACTATGTGTCTTAAAAAGGCTTTCTTATAGTGTGTGTGAATGTGTGTATATGCCTGACAAATAATAATAATGAAAAAATGCACTAGAACTGAAGGTATTGAAAAGGAATTCCATAAACTGTTTTTACACACAGCAGCTGTGTTTGGTCTCTTTAGCTCTATTTTAATTTCTGACCAGTAGCTTCAAATCTATCAGTGCAAGGTTCTTGTTCTTTCAGCTATTCTTTAAAATTCTCTTTCAAGTCTAGGCACCAGCATTTTCTTCTGTTCTCCCCTCTTTCCACATATTTCTGTATCAGACAGGTTGTATTTGTTCAGCAAGACAGCTAAAGTCACTGCTTTTAAAGCTTGTACTATGCATTACACTCTCACACTTGACTCTCATTTTAAATAAAACTTTGTTCTTCACATACTCAGAGACGATGAAAGGGACAATTTGGCTGCAAAACTACACAGTTTGGAATCAGATGGAGAGCTCCATGTCTGAGTTTCAATTTACCTTCATCCACCATCTTTTGGGGGTTTCTGGGTCTAGCTGTAATCCGAGCAGCTCATTTTGACAGATTTAGAATGTTTCATACAGTAATTGGAATTTCACTGCTTTAATGTCTTCATTCAAACAGTGTCTCTGATCATGGCACTGGAAAGGAAGTCTTATGCTATACATAGCTTTATGTGAAAAAAGGAGGTTTATATGATTATGGTAATAGTTCATAAAATCTAGCAGACAAAGAATAATTTAGAATTCATTTATTCATAACAGCAGAAGTTAATATTCTTCTTGCCTACAAAAGAGCTTCAGACATTATTAATCTTTTCTCCCAGATTTCTACTATTCTGCAGAGCTAGTTTCGTTTGCTTCGATGTTACAGATGCCTTAACTTTTTTCTTTTTTTTTGTACTTTTTAGTCTCTTCAAAATACTGTTTTTCCTTAAATAAATAATGCTGATTCCATGAAGATGGTATCAAAGTTGTCTTCCAATTTTCCTGCAGATTTATGTAGGAATTTGAATAGAACACTGCATTCTGCTCTCTGTTCTGCACCTAATCATTTTATTGGTATAGAATAAATCACTTCCCTACAACAGAGGATTTAAGCAATTTAGCATATCCCTTCATAATCTGAGAATTTCTTTTTAATGGTCTATCTGCTTGGGGAACAGGGGAATAGTGTGTGTGTGTCTGTTTCTGAATGTTACTCGTATTATTTTATTAAAACACCATTTTTTTCTTTTTCTTTTTTTCTCATCCTTTTATTTTTCCTTTTTTTTTTTTTTTTTTTTCCTTCTGGTGATTCTCCTCTATTTCTTCATCTCTGGCCAATCTATGATACTTCAAACCTCCCCAAATGCAATTTTAAGCTGAGCTCATAGCAGGCTGGCAGCAGCCTCAAATACTTAACTAGTTACTTGGGACCATTTCTGTACTCCCTTGGCCTGACTTTGTCGAAACCCTTCCAACTGAAAGCAGAAAAAATTTGGCATGCAGCCACAAGAGAACTGAAAAGCAAAGACCATAGGCACAATGTCAGATTAATCTCTGTGTTAACTTCACTGGAGCACTATGTCTGGAACATATTAATACAATTTTGCTGTGTGATCTGTCAGTTGCATGCTATCATTCTAAAGAGTGGCTCTTTAAAACCTTGTCCTCCAGGTTAAATGAATTTAACAATAGTGAACTGGCAGATCATAGGAGATGTTTGTCCTTAGAGGTGTCTGTGGTGGAAACCTGCAGCTTTTGGTGCTTGGTCCAATTCTTTTTCGCATTTTTATCGGTGAACTGAAAATACAGGTAAAATTTCTGTTGATAAAATTTGTTGATGACAAAAGGAACTGAGATTCTTCTGGGGAAATATAAGTATAGAGAAGTCAGGCAGAAAATTTCACAACAGCAATCTGGCCATTTGCCTTTTTGCTAATGAGGTGTATTGATAACAGGAATCTCTGGCTGTGTGTGCACACATATGATATTTTTTATTGTTTTCCCTCAGGAACTGGAACTCAAGGTTAAAGGTAACAAACTTCTTTCACATATATTATTATATAGTATATACAAGTATATTGTTATGACATATGTTAAAATTTGGTGATCTGTGGTGAGCTTTGTGTTCACTTATTCTGCCTACAAAGTGCATATCTGGAGAGGGCTTTGTCCTTTTGCTCAGATAGGAGTTGGAAGAGACCACCTATTCAACCCTTGAAGACTCTCAGGTGTGTGCCCCACCTTCCATGGCAATCTTTGCTGCTTTGGACACTTGTCTAGTCTGAGCTGTTTTTGTTTATGGTTTTGTTGAGCTCATGACTAGGGAGCAATGCCCTAGTAACTTTAAGGGAAGTGACCTTCTGGTTCATTCATTGTCACATTCAGACTAGGAGGAGGAGAAACAAAAAAGCTGTCATCATCACAGCTGAACTGTAATAATTTTGAGTTATAGGGGAAAAAAAGAGGTGAATTCCTGACCTCAGAATTTATGGATGTTTGGCAATTCACTCTAACAAAACATTGCCTTCATTCTGAGGCTGTCAGCTTTACCTAGTCACCTTAGAGAAGGTTTACATTGCTCAGTTAAAATATATATGTGTATATATGTATATATTTAATGCAATTAAAAGAAAAATAAAAAGTTCATTTCCAAATACATGTTTTGCTATAGAAAAGTCTTTCCAGAATGTAAGAAAAATCCCCACCAACAACATGCACATCTATCCCCTGCCTCCCTGTGGTGATATCTCCTGCCTCATTTCTTTTGTGCTTTCCTTGCACTGGCAGCACTACTGGCATTCCTGCTCAGGCAGCCCCCAAACAGGCCACCTTCAACAAGAAAAAATAAGGCAATTCCTATAGATGATTAGCATTTGCCTAAAAGGCAGAAACAGCCTCCAATGGTTTGGCTGGGGATTATAATGGCATCCTCACTCCCCATTCCCATCTCATTAGCATCTTGTGGCACTTCAAAACCAGCCAGAGGTATGGCTCTGGTGCTACCCTGGTAGGGTGGGATGCCTATATCCCACCCCTGGCAGCAGCAAAGGGTGGCATTGGGTGTTTGTTTTTTTGGTTTTTTTTTTGCTATTTCAGTCTTGCCTGGATCCCCACTGCTAGCAGTGCCCTTTGCACAAAACCTGCCAAGGGGCAAATGAGTTTTCTTCATTAACAGCATAATTGATGAGGAATTATGGACAGCTCAGCAGGAAGAGCAAAGGCCATGAAGATGAGCAAAAGCACTGCGTGCACAGCAGTAACTGCAAGGTTTTCCTCCTGGAAGAGGCAGACCTTCACCAAGCGGTGTACTGTGACAGGCAGCAAGACCAGAAAATACATTCCTGGTAATTTGCAGCAATAAAAAAATATTTCTGAAATAAGGTATATTTATACATGGTTCCATGTTGTCTTGAGCCTTACTGATGTCCTGGAAGTCCTAGTCTTTGTTTTCACCTCAGTTTTCTACTTTATTTTGTTGGCATAGAGTGAAAAAAGTGTTTCTCTAAGATTCTGCACATGTGGCGTGTATCGTATCTTTCCCCTTTCCCCTCCTGCCCTGGCTTTTTGGAGTCATTGGTTTGCTGGTGACTGCCCGGGCTCATCCCCTAGCCAGGGCCTGATGCTGGTAGCAGATCATCTCCTCAGGGAAGCATGAACAAGGGCTCGCTGTGTTTACTGGTTATAGCGGTAGCCCCCCTTCCCACTACAGGAAGAGTACACGTCCCAGTACAGATGATGTGTGACATGTATGCTGGCTGAAAACCATGGAGCATTTGCTTATTTTCCCAGTGGGCTGAAGGTCCAGTGACCCCCATACCCGCCCCGCAGAACATGGCGTTGCCGCCCGGCTGCGGTGTTCTTGGTGAGGACTGTGACACAGGTGCTGAGGTGGACAATCCGCAGGCGAGGCACAGGGCGTGCCTGCCACCTCCAGGGACACAACAGGGACAGTGCCAGCACCAGTGCCACCGCCAGCACCACCGCCAGCACCGCCGCCTCATACAGGTGAGCTGGGCCCAGGCCTCCACAGGGCCTCACCCAAGATTTACATTAAATAGCAGCCTGCAAGCCACTGTGAGACCCAGAGCCCTGGGTGAAGCTCAAGGCTTTAGGAGAGGCCAGGCATTTCAAGAGGATCCAAATCCATCTCACAAGCAGCAGGAGTTGACTGCTCAAGTTGTAGCAGACTGATTTACAGGCTGCACAATGGCTTTTATTCTCTCAGAGATCCCTAATACCCAGTTGTGGTGGTCCAAGTTAATCAGTAGTAGAAAATTTACGGGGGTCAGGAGGAGGACAGCCTCATTCAGGGAGTTGTTCAGGGGATGAAGTGTGATTGGAAAGATGGGGACAGTTTGGTGACTACTCACAATGTCTGCAACATTTAGGCAATTATCTGGGGCCTGGAAGACAAAACTGGTACTTCTGTCATCAGATAACAGGCAAAGTATAAGTCAGTTTACAAATGCGGGCATTTGTTCTTGGGGCTGTCTAATTGAAACTTGTATTTCCAAAAGGTTCAGAGGCTTTGGATGCCCCATTGCTTCACATGCAGAAGTCATTAACGTGCCCCAAAGCCCCACCTCCACCTCTCCTTTGCCTTCCCTTGGGTCCCAAACTGTCCCTGCCCAGATCCCACCCGTTCTGTGCTGATGCCCGTTGGGTTGCCATGGCAGTCC
The DNA here is from genome assembly GCF_963932015.1 of Anas acuta. Taxonomy (NCBI): domain Eukaryota; kingdom Metazoa; phylum Chordata; class Aves; order Anseriformes; family Anatidae; genus Anas; species Anas acuta. The sequence goes on along the minus strand of NC_089017.1, from coordinate 42,992,973 downwards.
CATGACACAGAGAGGCCCCCGGCGGCGCCATTTTTACTGCAGAACACCAGGTACAGGTGGGATGTGAGTGCCAGTCGGGCAGCTGCAGGTGATCCTCAGCTCCCTCCCTGCTCCTTCCTCTTCTCCTTCCTTTTCTCCACAGCAGCAAGATGTCTGGGGTAGAAGACGCTTTCCATAAATTCGCGGTATATGGTGACACGGCTGCCAGCGGCAACGAGATGACCGGGAAAAACTTTTCCAAGATGTGCAAAGAGTGTGGGGTGATGGATGGAAAAGCTGTGACCAGCACTGACGTGGACATAGTATTCAACAAAGTCAAGTGAGTGTGGCAGCGGGGGGTGTTGGGCAGCGCTGTTGGGTGGGCAGAGGAGATGGCATGAAGCAACCAGGCTCTCAGACAAGGGGCGCCCTGGGGTTTTCCTACCCCATTGCCACCCACCTGCAAGGTAACTTTCCTCTTGGTCTCCCCTGGCTGTAGGACCAAGGGTGCCCGCACCATCACCTTTGCTGAGTTCCAGCAGGCCATGAAGGAGCTCTGTGGTAAGCGCTTCAAGGGCAAATCACCAGAGGAAGCACTGCAGGCTGTGTATGGCCTCATCGAGGGGAAGGAGCCGGGTAGTGCAGGCACCACGGTGAGTAGGAGCTTCCTTGCCCACTGTGCAACTGGAGCTACCATGGGATCACACATCCCAAGGGCTATCCTTGCATGTATCCTTGCCTATTTGTGAGCTCACTCCTAATGCTGGCTGTCTCCTGCTGGTTTCCTTTTTTGCAGAAAGCCACCAAGGTTGGTGGGGTTGAGAGGCTGACGGACACTAGCAAATACACTGGCAGTCACAAGGAGCGCTTCGATGAGAGTGGCAAAGGGAAGGGTCTTGCTGGCCGCGAGGACCTGACTGACAACAGCGGCTACGTTGGTGCCTACAAGGGAGCAGGCACTTACGACAAGACACACTAGGCATGAAACTTCTAGGAAAGCAAGGACTTTCTTCCCCTATTACTTGGGAGGAGAGGCAAATAAATCTCATGCAACTGGCTTTCTGTGTCTGTGCACATCAAATCTGACAGGGTGGGAATGTATGGGGTGGGCACTGGATGATGTTTGTGTGGGGGTGGTTCCCCATCCAGTGGTGCTTTGATTGCTGTGCAGCAGGGCTTGAAAGCACCTCAATCCAAGGACAAGATAACCTTCTGGAGAAAAGTCTACAGGCCAAATAGCCCACTGCTATCACATGGCTTCTCATTTCTAATTAAGTGAACGGTAGGTTAGTCTTCAAATATTCACTCATTATTTTTATTATCCCCTACCAACACACTTGTATTTTGTTGTTATTTTTGGCCTGGTGAGCAATGCATACTTGTCTTTGTATTGCCTCACTGTGTTACATTTTACGCTGGCAGTTTCTGGTGGCAGACAGCTCATCAGCAGTACCTTACCATACCTCAAAGAGTACCCTTATGAGGCATAGGATGCAACAGTGCAACAGGTACTACCCTGGGAGGATGGTAGAGGTCCCAGTAACACCAGTAACACCAGTCCCTGCTTTTTGCTTTTCCCTATTCACCAGGTTAAACCCCCTCACATATTCCTAGCACATGCCTGGGTCACTCATCACTATTTTGCCTGGTTTCAGGGTACTGGCAGCTGGGAAAGAGTTCATGACCTCAAGGAAGTGAATAAAGTGTGATGACCATGGCCTCCTGTGCTGCCCATGCCCTTCCTGAGAGTTTTGAGGGGATGGGAGACCAGGAAGGGGGCAGGAGAGGTATTAAAGGAGAAGCTGAGGTGCTTTCCCGAAGTGTTTGTTCAATTGCTTGTCTTTATTTCTCAGTACCAGAACTGATCATTAAAACTTTACCTTAACTGGCAACAAATAAAATTCTGTGAAATTCAGGCTTGAGGTTTTTTTTTTTTTCAGCCACAACAGGATGAAATGCACAAACTAAGATGGAAAAAATAGCAATGAAATATATGTAAAAAATAAAGGCCATATGCCCACTTTTTAATTGGCTTTTTATAACTCAGATAAAACACATTCAAGGTGGCAGCAACACTGGCATAGTACACCATGTGCTGTACAACAGTTTAAGCAAGGTACATGTAGATTAACAGGTAGCAGGGCATTGTCCACAAAAGAAAAGGTAATGCGCTTATGTAACAATGGAAGAACATTCTCACCTAGCTCTGCTTTTGGTGTTATACCGTTCCTTATTTTAATGCAGTCAGCAGGTAATTGCAACAAGTATTAATATTTCAGAGCTATGATTGTTATTCCTGACACTTTGTGTTATTCCTGAAGTGGCTCTACTCAACTCATTGCTCTTGAGATGCTCTGGTGAAAACATGTCTGGGAATCTGCAGGACTGTTTGACAGTGCCCTGGGCCTATGCCTGGACACAGCTCCTTAACTCCTTTCTCTGGAGGTCCCCTGCTCTTCCTAGGATGGAGGGCTGGTTGGTTTTCTCCCCAGAACATAGCTCTATATGGAGATTACAGTTGGTGTGCATTATAGTGTTATCCAAGGTATGGGTCTGAGGTTTTCCCAGTACTTTCCACCCTACAGCCCCATCCCTTACAAAGGCTTATTGTGGGCCACTTACCCATGGTGGGTAGTGGCCCCTTGGTGGCCAAGCAGAAAGGCATACCAGCTCCACCAGATAATGCAGTTTTCAAGCAAAAGAAGTAGGCACCAGACATCTCACAGCTGTACCAATGTCCAGGCTTGGTGTGGTGTTTTGTGCCATTCCTTCTTGCCGCATTTTGAGCAGCTCAGGACCTTGTCATTTTGAAGGAAAAGAAGACAAGGACTGTCCTCAAGAACCTTGATTATTTATTTGTTAAGACCCCAGTTTCCTTAAATAATGAATCAAGGAATAGTCCATGTAAAGTTCTGCAAACAAACACAGGGATGTGTTGATGTGTTGTAATATTAGCTTCTTTTCTTCTTCTTCTTCTTTTTTTCTCTCTCTATATATAGTTGGCACAGAAGAAGCTGTGGGAGCTTGGGGAACAGACTGAGAGCTTTGTACTTGTGTACTGTGAGTTCTGGTTTGCATTAGCTTGGGTACAGTGTGACACTGGAGGGTGAATTTCTGAGACATGATTCAATCTACTTCATCCTGTAATCTAACTTGTGTAGTACTCCAGCACCAACAAGAACCACTGCTTGTCCTGCCTATTCCTTATAAGTAGAAACCACAAAAAGATGAGGAATGCCATGCTCACTCCCTACAGCAGCTGCGGAGTGGACAGATGAAAAGGAAGTTGTGCTCGACTGAGGAGTTCAAAAATAGTACCTGATTACTACATGCCCTGGGGAGGCAGTAATAATAGTGGGTCTGAGATTTTAAAATAAAGACATGCATGTATCAATGGCAGCATCAAAAGCACATCTGCAAGCAGGACAGAACAAAACACAAAACACAAAACCAAAACCAACACAAAAGAAACAAACAAACACATAGACAAAAAGCAGTTTATGCTTTAGTACATTGGGAGCCTGCAAAAATTGAGATTGCCCAGTGCAAGGTGGGGTGGAGGATTCCTCTTACACCACCGCCATCTAATACAAAATCTCTGCACCATTTTGTGTTTACTCTCTTACAGAGGCCATGTTGCCTAGCAAACCAACCATGCTGGGAGAAAGAGGTTAGGAGCCTTCCCCATGGTGGCAGCAGGTGCGCATCACAACCCCTGTGAACATTAGGGGAAAGGCGAGGGTGCCTGCTGGCACTCCTGTTGAATGGAGTGCATGTGTTTAAGCAGTAATGAGAACAACAAGGCCGGTGGAAGCTGCCAGAAGAGCAATGTAGCTCTCTACACATGCAAAGTGCTGGATTTGGGGGAAATACTGGGAACGCTGGAAAACTTGCTGAAATAGAACAATGCTGCTAATCTAGGAGATTATACCCAGCTATGGCTAAAATGTGTCATTACTGTGGAAAAAATGGAGAAAGATTGGCTCCAAATTATATGTGGGGGAAAGAAACATTGGACCAAGACATGCTGTCAATTTACAACCACTTTAACACAAAGGCAAAAACAAACAAACAAAAAACCACTAAATCCTGTTATTTGGAAAGCTCAGCAGGTTTGTATCTGTGGTGTGTCTCTGGACATACCCCTCACCCCCAAGACTCCAGTCCTTCCATTCCATGCAGTTTTCTGGCTATCTTATAGAAATTTGACTCAAGACCAACCTTAGTAGTTCTTTGCTAGCTGGTCATTGCTCCAGGGTACTGGAGCATGTTACCTGTTATACCAGTCAGGTAGAAATTGCTTGATAACATTACTGAAATCTGCACACAAATTAGAACAAGATCTGAAGATATGTCTTTGTGACTGTGCTGCAAGAGCAGAGGCAGTAGGACAGGGAGTTATCTAACACTGGTAGGAAACAGATAAGAAACTACAGATACATGCATGCATGTAATGGTTTTAAAGCAACGTCTTCAAACTACTGAAGACCTCTGCTACCCCTTTTGCCACATGGACATGCAGTAACAGACTTGCTGTTGCTGAAACCAGCACAGTTTTATTTTACAAAGCAGGAATAAGAAAGAACAGGTAGCTTGTGTTAGTGCAGCCACTGGCTGGTGGATGAAGAGTTAAGATGGAGAGTTAATGATCTATGTATCTTTATACTGATCTGATCATCAAGGTAATATTTAAATTCAGAGTTATGAATTTTAATTGAAAACAATGTAATGCTTTCCCTGTCTCCCTCATTTCCTCTGCTTTTTTGGTTCTGCACATCTCCGGCCTAGGGAAGCAGTGGTCAGATTTGGTGAAGAGTTAATTATATGCCAAGAAAGCCAGTGTGTATGTGCCTCAATTAACATGAAAGGGAAAGGGAAAGGGAAAAAGGGAAGGGGAGGGGAGAGGAGGGGAGGCGAGGCGAGGGGAGGCGAGGGGAGGGGAGGGGAGGCGAGGGGAGGGGAGGCGAGGGGAGGCGAGGAGAGGTGAGGAGAGGCGAGGGGAGGGGAGGCGAGGGGAGGGGAGGCGAGGGGAGGCGAGGAGAGGCGAGGAGAGGCGAGGAGAGGAAAAAGACATTTGGAGGTCATTGCACAGTACCAGTTTGGCTTCTCAGAGCTCTAGAGTTGGACAACTCTCGCTTTCAGTTGGGGTTGCAGTATGTCACTCTGTTGTTTCACTGGAGTTCATGGTGAATTAAAAACCCACAGGAAGATGTACATGCCATAAGCTTGTGTCTTTTTTTTCCAGCAGTATTATTTAATCTACTGGGAGAATTTTTCTTTCCCTACACACTCTTCCTTTTTGATCATTGCTCATGCCCCGCCTTTATTCTTCCCCTCCTTTTCCAGCTCCAAAGCCAGCTGAAACCCCTGGGACAGCTTCACAGGTTGTCTGGGTGCCCCTGTAAGGGTGTTTGAGTCTCAGCCCCCAGCTGCCTGCAGCTGCAGCAGGAGGCACTTGTCTGTTGAGCTTTACCCATCAGCAAGCACAAACACCCCCTGACACCACTGGGCCCACAGGCTGCCCCAGCAGAGAGAGCTGGGGACCAAACACGGTCGTGCTATAGCCTTGCATCACACCATGCCAGGCAGTGCTGGGACAGCTCTGGAAAATGGGTAATACAGAGTATGAAGTGGCTCTTTTCCCTCCAAGTCTGGGATCATTTTACCTCTGTTGTTGTTTTTCTTCACTGTGATTGTAAGGAACCATATGGTACTTTAAAAAATAATATATGTGTATATATATACATGTATATATATACATATATATATATATAATATATATATATATACACACTATATATAGTATATATAATATATATACTATATAATATATATATAGTGTATATCTATGTTATATATACTATTATATATACTATTATATATATATACTATTATATATAGTATATATAATATAGATATATACTATATATAATATAGTATATATAATATATATACAATATATATATTTATATGTTTATATATGTGTGTATATATATATATGTATATATTCTTCTGCATTACTTAAAGGCTGTTTGTGCTCACTAAACTTAAAGCTAGTAGTTATAATTGCTGACTGTGTGCCCTGTATTCAGCATAGCCTTTTTCTTCTCTCTCTCTCTCAAAAGTGCAATATCCTTGTGCAGGTTTAGATGCTCCCACCCACGTTGGGTGCATTTCATTCCTTGTCTCTCAGCCAGATGCCACCCTCACTCTGTTCTGTGCAGATGTGGGATATATTCTGTATCGTGCTACCTGGAATTTCCCACTTTTGGTATCAGAGACAAAGGGTCACACGGAGTTTCAGAAGACTTTGCTAATCACCCACAACTAACCATTTATGATATAAATAGTTCATGAACTGTACTCATGTGCAGTACACTCACAGCAAGTGAGTACATTTCACAGCAAGCAGTGAACAGATTAGCGAGTTCCTCTGTGCTGCACAGACTCAGCAAGAACCAGGACGGGATGGAGACCGCCAGAAACGCTCAGACAAGTGCATCAGTCTAAAAGCGTTCAAGTATTGCCACCTTCTGGCAGGGCCATGTCATTGAGCTGCTTAACCACAAAACCAAGCCTCCAGGCCGTTCTCAGATGCTCACTTTATTGAACCTGCAGTTCTGACTGCAATCATTCCAGAAATAAAATGTATGGATATTTTTCATCCTCTGCTTAAATTTCCCGGTTTTTCACAGCGTTTGAATTAGGTGGAGATTGGTGCAGGGTTTTTTATGCAGTTTGGGTTGGTCTGTATGGAAAAAGGTGGATGAACTCCTCCCATTCTCAAAAATAAACATGCATTTGTAGTTTTGAGCCCTAAATTACAAAGCTGTAAACACGGTGTATTTTCCTTCTAAGAAAAGCTGGTTTTACATATTCTCACCTGCTTCTTCCTCTGCATGTCACTCACACCAGCTCCCCTGCCTCCATGCTGAGGTTTACTACCCACTAAGCTCTGCTGTGACAATTACTTGTGTGGCTATATTGCCGAATGACATTTCTGTTATGAATCAATCTAAAATTAATACAATATTAATAATAATCAAATCTACACACACATACACAAAGACAAAGGCCTCTTCATACCAGTGGCTGTTTATAGCACATTCCTACAAATGGGAAGCTGGAAGTACCTGCTTGAGGAGTTGTCTGCCTTTGTTATTATTCAGTCTCAAATTCAGTCACATCCAGCTTTTGCTTTCCTGGAGACTTGTCCTTGCAGCAAAAGCTAAATGAAAAAGTTAAGATCTCTCTGTTATTTCAGAATATCTAAAAGAGTGGCCTGCACATTTAAGGGAGGCTCTGTGCAGACTAATGTGACTTTAAACCCTGCACAGCTGATACCTGTAACGCAGAAATTCTTGGATAGCTTATGTGATGCACTGGCTCCCAGCACCTCTAACTTCCTAGATGCCGCACAGTGTCACTGAAATACAGTATCTTGGGAAGGCTTAGGTGTAATAACAACATACATATTTTGAGGGATTTTCCTGCTAGTCCTGAATAGTCCCAAAAGCAGCCTCGGGCCTTAGTGGGTTTATCTGTCCTGTCAGGTACCATTCAGTGTCAATAAGGGCATCTCAGTTTTCTACAACAACCACAGTAATTCAGTAAACACACAAGCTCTGCACATCATCAGCATTTTTCAGAAAGCATTTTAAATCTGAAGGATTCTTGTTAAAACAGCAGATTTTCTAAAACAATGTCTTTAATCTCAGTTTAAAAATCTAATCCAGTTATTTCAAAATACTTCATATCCTTATTGTAAACTTTTATTACAGAACAGTGAAACTAAAAACAATCAAGCAACACCAAAAGAGACATTCACTCAGAAGAGAGGGGAAGCTATTCCTCCAGTTTTCTAATACTAGTTAAAATTTTAAAAAACATATATACATACATATTTCAGGGAAATAGAGTGCTGTCACTCACTGGCTGTGCAATTGTTTTGATTTGTGCAATTGATTTATGACTGATATCCCCATGAACGTACCAATTGCACATGTAAAGCTGACAGTTTCTCTGCAATAGGGATAATGCTAATAAACAACTATATATAACTATGGGCAACATCTACTCAAGCTGTTCATGTTGAAAAACTGTTTTCTAAAAGTAATAATAAAAAAATTATCTTGGATATAAGTCACGTTTGACTCACATTTGAAACATGGCCTATTGCACTCAGTATCTTGCAGTAGCATGTGCTTTCTGAAGTGTCTAGCACTGGATTCTGCAAAACAAAACTACCAAAAAAAAAACTAGGCTTTTTTTTTTTTTTTTAAATAGACCATAAAATGAGTATAAAGAAACAAACAGTTTTACAGTAAATCCCACATTTTTATAGTCATATTTTATGCAAATTATTTCATGCTTTCTCATTGTAATTGCTCACACAATTTCTTTCCTAGAGAAAAAATATCACTGCATCTCTAAGAATACCCTGTTCAAACAACTAAAAACATATGCTCTAAACAGCTGTATGCAACAAGTATACCTAACTCTAAATCTTATTTTTCATATTCTTCTAAAATCTCTATATCTAGCAGAATCCTGAGATACATGTAAGTGCCTGTAATGTGCCTGCTTGTGGGGAACACACAAGCAGAAATTTTGATTTCTAGTATATTTAAAATGAGATTGGACAAAAAACACATAAAGGTAAAAAATGGGAATAGAAATTTGTTACATAATTTGTAATTATCATTGCTATACTTACACAGTACTGGAAACCCTGCTTGGGCCATTACAAAAAAAAAAAAAAAAAAAGGTAAAACAAACACCTTTTCCTGAGATGCTCACTAGCATTAGTAACAGGATAAATAGTAACATTTAAGAGAGGATGAAAGAAAAATGGATATCTTTAAGCATATTTTAAAATATTTTATCTGGGACTGAAACTTAGTTTCAGAGGTTATAAGCTGTGGTAAATTCTCACAAATGCTTTTCAAGAAAGGCTTGAAAAAAAGAAATGGTTGCCACTCAACAAAACATAAGAAGCTTTGGTATATCCAAAGAGGAACATGGAATCTCTAGAGAAGGCTCAGACCACACAAAGGAAAAAGTTGCTGCTCCTTCACCTTTCAGTGCACAGCTGCCTTTTCAGGAACCACACTTACAGACTTCAGGCTAAAACCCAGAGTCATTGTCTAAGGTGCTGATACACTTTGTCCAAAGGTGAGAGCAAGTCCCTGAGTTCCCAGGTTCCACCAAGAAAAAAATAACACCCTGATGGACAGCTGGGCTTCCACATGAGGTGAGAAAAGAGAGGAGTTGTGTACACTTAAAAGTTAAGAGCTGATGATTCCTCTTTACACGTTAGAAATTCTCATCTCCCGGTTTCTTGCTGCTTACCTTACTACTGAGAACAGACTTTGGTTATAAAGCAGCTTGGGGGTAAAATCAAGCACGCTGTCAGTCAAAATGACTGACACTTTCACAGTGGATTTCCTTCACTGTGAGAAGTGTTTATGCTATTCTTCCTTAGGTAGGGGGAAAGCTGTAACAATACTTGTCCATTTAAGAGCTAAGAAAACTATTTACAAGAATTTAAATCCCCATCTGAACTCAAATACAATACAGGAAGAGGGATGAAAGACTTTAAATACTTATACATGACAAAAATGTAAAGCATATAAAGCTGTAAAAAAATTATGGAAGGTAGCAAAAGTCTAAGCATCTGCACTTACATTTGTGCTGCTCACTTTGTGTTCCCAATGTTTTCAACTGTATTTAGGAGCTTGCTATTCTGCAAGCAAGAAAGAAAAGGCAAACCTACACACAGGGCTTAGCTCTGAGCTTTATATGGTAAAAGTGGAAGTACAAAAATCCAAGTCACTTGGTTTCGGAAACTGAACTGCTTCTTAGAAGACGTTTGCTGAAGACAACGCAGCTGCTGTTCTTCATGTTGTTAGTGGGAAATGTCGTAATAGTAGTTACGTAATCTCAGCTCAACTGCAACGAATCCTGGTCGGTCATCAACACTGTGGAAAGATGACAAATATCACTGCAAAGGAAGGAGATAGCTGAAAAGGTACATTGGCCGTGCAACACCTTGGACTTCTCAGTGACAGATCCTATAAGCTGCTCACAGTATTTTAAGGCTACCAAAATGTTGCTACCAAACGATAACCAAATGGCAAATGGCAATACATAGTGAATTGTCATGACTGCTACTTTCTGTTGATGAAGGTATTACAAGAAATATATAGTAAATCGGCTCCATTTAATTTTGTACTTTGTTTACTTCAATAGTAAGACGAAAAGAAAATTTACAGGGTATTATCTGCTTCATAACAGGTACTACAGTCATACAGAGCAGCTTAGCACCATTGAGAAAAGCCTAGGCATAAAATACATGGCCATACTGTTTTCATTTCCTCTTTATCTGAACCTCTGCTGATTTGGGAGAATATAATAAAAATAACAAGACATGAGAATTATACTTTACGTATTGAGTTACACTGCATGACCTTAGCATTCTTATTATTGATTTTCTTTTCTTTTCCTTTCCAGTGTTAAAGATATTTGAGTACAAACAAATAAAACCCAATACCCTTGAAAATATGCTTACTAATCACAATGAAAATGATTTACTCTAAAACTGCCGCAGCATTGTTTGAGACAAACAAAAAGGCATAAATTATTTTATGGCTCCATGTTCTTTCTAGAGTACCAGGTATAATAAAACTACCAAAGAACAAGGTACCTAAAGGTGAAGTACCACACCTCCTGAAATGGAACCCAGAGACCTTTGCTGAAAATATTCTCCACATATTCTCCAGATGGTGAATTGGAAAAGTAAGTAACAATGGACTTTGGATGCTTTTTGGAACCCTTCATACAGCTAAAGGTACTTTCAACAAAATAGTTTAAAATGAAAATTGTAAAACATTTGAAATGAAATTTTGCAATATACTGATTTTAAAAAAAAAGGAAAAAAAAAAGTATTAGATGGGCTTTCCCCTTCCTTCCTTCCTTCCTTCCTTCCTTCCTTCCTTCCTTCCTTCCTTCCTTCCTTCCTTCCTTCCTTCCTTCCTTCCTTCCTTCCTTCCTTCCTTCCTTCCTTCCTTCCTCTTTCTCTCTTTCTTTTTTCTCTCTCTTTCTCTCTTTCTTTCTCTCTTTCTCTCTTTCTCTTTCTCTCTCTCTTTCTCTCTCTTTCTTTCTTTCTTTCTTTCTTTCTTTCTTTCTTTCTTTCTTTCTTTCTTTCTTTCTTTCTCTCTCTCTTTCTTTCTTTCTTTCTTTCTTTCTCTCTTCCTTCTGTCCTTCCTTTCTTCCTTCCTTCCTTGTTGTTTTTTTCCCTCTTATCTATATTTCATAAATCTAACTTTTGAAATGTTGTTGGTCAGAAAAAAATGTTTCCTAAACATCAGGTACAACTTGTAAAGATGTTTTGCCTTTCAATAGCAGGAAGTCAATGTGGTATCAAAATTGAAGATATTTAGAAATGAGACAAGAAAAAGTCAAAACAATTAAGAACTGAGGAATAGAGGAATAATTTGATAACATGATTGAATTTTTAGTAGTTTTGGAAATCAAATTGAAACAAAATACAAGCCAGAATGAAACAAAAATGTTTCCTTAATTTCAAATTTTCTTTTGAAAATACACCAGACTGACATTCTGGTGAAATAATTATTTCTGATTATTATTATTATTTATTTTATAATCATTCCAGCAATAAATAGATCACCTGTGCAAAATCAGGTTCTTGTACATTTGATAACTCACATCATCTTTGTTTGAAAGTGTAACTGACTCCTTCCTTTGCATGTTGTTTGCAAGCTAAATGCCAGCTGACATGATATGCTTTGAAATACTCTTATTTTATACTTTCTGGATGTCAACTATGCAGATTAAATTATACTGCTATTAAAGGAGAGAGCATCACATCATACTCACTTGTATGTCCAACACAATTTCATTAAGTTATAGACTTCTGTTGGACAAGCTTCTGGACGTTCCATTCGTTCTCCTCTTTCAATCATCTGTGCGACTTCACCACCTTTCATTCCCTGGAATAGAATTATAGAATTGTTAAGGTTGGAAAAGACCTCCTGGATTATCTGGTCCAACCAATACTACCAATACCAATACTACCAATGTCACCACTAAACCATGTCCCTAAGTACCATGTCCAACCTTTCCTTAAACACCCCCAGGGATGGTGACTCCACCACCTCCCTGGACAACCCATTGCAATGCCTGACTGCTCTTTCTGAGACTACATTTCCCCTAATTTCCAACCTGAAGATGGGGTGCTAAGGCCTTCTTCAACCTGTAACTACTCTTCCAGGTAGAATAAGAAAGGTGTTGGTTAAAATTTGCTCTGAATTTTTACAGTAAAAGAACTGCCAGATAGAACTACTCACCTTATATGGTTTTTGCCCATAAGAGAAAGCTTCCCACATTAAAACCCCAAAGCTCCAGACATCACTTTTGCTAGAAAACTTGTAGAAATTCATACATTCTGGAGCATACCACTTGACTGGCCACTTTCCATGACTTTGTGCCTAAAATAAGGAATAACAGAAAAGAAAAGAAAAGAAAAAAGGCAGTCTAGAGACAGTAGTATGTAGTAAACAACACTGTAATTCCTGTAAGCCAATTTAACTTAGATTTGCATACATTTGTACCAAGTAGTGTACTAATGTAGTGGCATTAGAAAAAATATGCAGAAGCTTCTTCAAAACTGTTACAAAATTGTTCTTAATCTTCCAGACTCAAGTAACACACTGAAATGAATGCTATGGTAAAGCTAAGCCCAGCTAAAGGACCTGGAGTTATGTTTTCCATGGCATTCAATTTTAAGCTCTTTCAAAGATTTTTCAAGTCTACTTTTTGCAGGAGATAAGAGATATCTACTTAGCTACACTGAGTCTTCTTTTTAGTTTAAGTCAATATTTCATTTCAAAGCAGCTGCAAGCTGCAATTTGCTTAAATTATGCCATAACACTGTGTCACAACAATGCAGGTGTCAAACCATACCAGCACAATGCTAGATCTGGTAATATAATCATGCTGTATTTTGTGAAGTTGTAAAAGGAATGGGCCTTTGATACCATATCTCAAACCTCTGACAAGCTAGGCTAGTGGCAATGATTTAAGGTGCCACTGCCTTTTTGGCAGCAGTTACTGTTCCCATAGGAAGGTCATCAGAAGGCAGTATGTGCTTGCTCCTTCTCTGCAGTGTTTCATAGTCTGCCTTACTGTTTTTAAGCAACTGTTGAAAGGAAATAGGCAGAAAGAATAAATAATTTTAACTTTAGGAGCAACATATCAACAAAGAAGATATAGACAGGATTAGAACATTTGTCTCCCAATGATGTTTTTACCTCATTAAACGTGGTAGTTATTTAAGTCTCTTAGCTGTACAAAGATCCATATAAGTTAAAACTAATCTGAACAAACTTTTCCTAGATCAATGATTGCTTACCAACTGTACTCCTCCAACAAAATCCCACAATACAATTGTGTTAGTCACACAGTGTGCTAGCCTGTATTTTGGTGAAAACCAAAACATGGTGAAAACCACGTACTAAATTCTTACCTGCAACAAAGACTTTTTCCCCCTTTTATGGCAGAAAATGTCTAATTTCTACAGAAAATTTCTACCCTCTAATGACAAATTTACTGATAGTAAATAAAAGAAGCAACTAAGTAAGGGATTATCTTTTCCCTCCCTATTTCTTAACGATCGCTAATTTAAAAAATCCATGACCCACTAGCAGACTATGAAACAATAGATGACACATAGCATTTCTTATTTTCAACTCTTAAAAACAACAGTACTTAATCTGAAAACAATCTCATTAAGATGTGTTAATACACAGCTTTGGTGTCTTGTGTAAACCTTACCTTGTAATAATTTTCATCAGCGCTAAGAGCCTTGGAAAGTCCAAAGTCACTGATTTTGGCATAATGTTGGGTGACTAATAGCACGTTCCTTGCAGCCAGATCCCTATGCACAAAGTTATTCTCCTCCAGGTATTTCATCCCCATGGAAACCTGATGTACCAGCTCTGTTATATTCTTTTCCGTGACATGTCTGGAAATCATAATTGAATCTTTAAGAGTTCATTTTCATGATTTTTCAAGTTCAATTACAAATTCTCCGTATGAACTGCCTCACATCATACTAGGAATGTGATCCATTTGTGTTTAGCTAAGCTTTAATTAGAACAGGTAGCATAAGAATGTCCTGAACAAGACAATATGTGAACATATCAACAAATGAGCAATTGAAGAACGTCTGAAAATTCTTTAATTTATGCAGAATGCACTATTTTACCAGAAATGTTTGACAGTCTGGAGACACCTGCAAGATAATTATGTCTAGGTGAAGAGTAACTACAGTAACTAATTATTAGATAAACATGGTTTCAATGTAAAATGTCCCTGAATTTAAAGACAAAAAAAAAGACCTGACTGTTTTTCCCCTTTTGGATAAATGCTATGAAAAGGAATCAAAGTTTACATACCTATTTTTTTGCAAAAATTTGTTCAGTGGCCCAAGTTCAGCCATTTCCATTACTAACATCCAGGCCTCAGCTTCACATATGCCTATCATTCGGACAATATATGGGTTATCCAGTTGCTGCATTACATTTGCTTCTCTCAGTAATTCATCCTTTACAGCTGGATCATTACTCTCATTCTTAAGAATTTTTACAGCCACTGGCTTGGCACCCCTACAAAGAAGAATCCAACTCTGGGATTAGTTGATGAAAAATGTACATAATCTTCAACTGATGCTTCTCTGTACATAGTACAAAATGTGACAAAAGACAGAATTGAACATTAAGACAGAAAAGAAACTGATTGTAATGGGAATAACTCTCTATCAAATGCTCAGAGGACAGCTAAGCAAAAGAAAGAGAATAGAAAGAAAATTAAAAGTAGTTACAAAAGGTCTAAACAAGCTTTGAAATAAATGTACCTTACAATATTATCTTGTCCATTCTGGCTAGCCTCAACTAATAAAGAGACCAGGAAATAGTGGAAAGATTTACTAAAGAGCTCCCAGAAGAAAAACTATAAGGGCCTTTCTCAGCACTGAGGTGTTTTGGGGGTGAGACTAGAACATGCAGCGTTGCAAAGCCCCAAGGCAGTGCTCTGACCTACAGAGAAACTAAGCCTGCTCCTGCAACCTACAGCTCATACAAGTGAAAAAGTCACTGATGAGATGGCAGAGCTCAAATGTGAACAAATGCTGTGAAACAAGATTAGCAAATACACAAGCTGGCACCAGAGCCCTTCAAATCCCCTCAGACTGCACTGGAAAATGAAAAATCCTCCTTGGCTCTGAAAATCTCAGTAAAAGAAATGCCTCTGGTTCTGAATGGTGAAAGTGTATACATAATCAGTCCATGCACTTAAACAACATACTGATAACATTTTATTATGAAAATGCATAAACAGTCAGGTGCTCCCACTTCTGCCAGTTTAAACAGGGTCTGTTCCTACTGAAATTGCATGATAAGGGAGGCCACAACATTTTCTGTCTACTTGAAAATCAACACTGCAGCTTCATGAAACAGGTATTTAGAATAATTAGTTTAGGTGAAAATCCATTTGCTCCAGGTAAACTGTGCATGACAGTCTACACAATTTCTCTCAGAAAGACTGCAGTTGTGAAAGAAAAGAATAAGGGGAATGACTGCCCATACATTGTGCGGTGAAAAGGCATGGGACTTCTCACTATTTTATCCTGGACAGGAGAGTAAATAGTAATAATGGTCATTTGCCCACTTCACAGACACAAATAAGAGCTAGGAGGTGACTATGTTGCAGCCAAGAGATGTTTGCAAGCTGAAGAAAATGAGTGCACATGCTTCCATATACAAAGACAGAAATGGTGAATTTTAGGCCAAATTACTTGGGTACAATCTGTCAACCCAAATGACAAGGTAAGATTACTTCTGCTCAGATAGGCGATAAAGCTTTTATGTATTAAACTTTATGAAAACAGAAATAAATACTTACTTTTTCATCTTATAGAACCCTTTCTTTACAGTACCAAAATTGCCAGAGCCAAGTTCTCCTTCCTCCAGGGTTAACAATTTCCTGTCAAGAGTGACATTTTTTGGTTTCATTTCATCTGGATCAGCGTATGGACTTTCATAGACCTCAGTGTCCATGGGTAAAGCCTCTCTCTGATCACCTGCAGTTCAGTGAATAAACATATCAGAGATTACATGAGACTGTTTTGCTGCCACAGTTTTATATTAACCACATTCTTGTTCAGGATTACCAGCTGCATCTTTGGGCTTGATTTATGAGTGCATTATAACAAAACCACATGCAGTCCAGCCACAGGCACTTTAGAAAATCCCAAATTAGAGTGACCTCTACCTGGTGACATGTGCTAGCTGTTGAATAACTGCATAATGTTACTGCCAGGAGGATCCTCGACAGGAGAAGGGTTAAAGATGTGCCTTTCATCTTAGTGCTTTCCATTAGTGCTCAGACAATTCTTCACTCAGAATGCAATATTTAATTACATTTCACAGAAAGCCTTGGCAACAGCTTGGCACTGTGGATTCAGTGGGGCACGGTGCTTTCTATGAAGTGTAAGGATGCAGCTTTTAGAGTCAAAGAGATAATAATCCTCCACTTCAACATGCAAAAAAGGGATTACTGTTAAATCACTTCTATTACAGACGCTGACGTCTGGCAGTCTCAGCTACCAGACTTGAGCTATGATAGTAGTAAAACAATACATGACATGGTGTGGAATATAAGTAAGAAAAAAGAAATGTGGGTAGAGGGAAGACCTCTCACATAAGGAAACAGATGTTATTCATAGCATAAATTACTCTGCTTACCTTTCTCTGCTCCCATAAGACCTCTTGTCCTTTGTAGCACATAAGGATTAAAAGCTGCTTGGTCATCAGATGGGGAGCCAATAGGTGGCTGAAGCTGTAGCACACAGATAGAATTATTAAGTTTAGCAATATATATGTAAGTTAAAATCATTTTTTTCCAGAGGATTATGGCATAATGATTGCAAGAGACACATAGGTAAGAATCAGAGAGTAAGAAAAGGATCAAACAAAGCTTATTCATTCTGGAGGCTATTGCTAGAGTATATATGCAGGCCAAATTACACATAAACTGCTAAAGCATAAAAAGTTACTGCAAATATTTCAGAACATTTGATCTGAGAGAATTAACTGGAATGGGTCATGCACAAATCTTACCCTGCAGATATTAAATTTTCATGCTGTCTTCAAATCTGCTATGTAACATTGCAAATCCTAAGGATTTCCCTATAATTTGTCCTTCCTCCCCCCTCCAAGCTCTTTCTCACTATACCTTGGCCATAGAGAAGTTCCTAGTACTAATGAAAACAAACAAACAAAAACCCTACCCTGTTTTTCTTGTGGATGTTGTAGAGTGTCTCAACTTGGAAGAAACAAGGGTAAAAAAGAAATAATTTTAATAGGCTCAAATGATTGAATATCATGGACCAGATACTCTGGGCAAGCCTGTCTGCTCTTTCTGGACTAAGGAGGGAGAAAATTACCAAATTTCTACTACATTTGAAAATCTGATTCAAATATTATTCCTCTGCCTTTGTTGTTTTGTCAGAAGCCTTTCATGGAGCACACAAATGAATCTGGAAGAAACACTGTGCATTCTGGAGCTGCTTGGTTGAAGGATGAATCTCACAAAATAATCTATAGGTTAGTTAAATTTATAACCTGCTTTATGCTGTCTGTGACATTACTTTTAAGAACAGGGAATTACAAAAAATATTTCTGTAAATCAGTAATGTTTCTTTCTCAATGTTAAATTTTTACTCTAGTGATGAATGACTTCACTTTCCTAAGAGAGTGTTTCAAAACCAGAAATTCAAAGATCAACAAGAGTTTGCTCAGCTCTAGCAGGAAATAAAGATGCATTGTACTTGCAGAATACTGGATAAATCTATTTTGCAAATATTCAAGTATATCATTATTTTTAATAACTGAAGATTTCAGTGGTGTAAGTTTCTGCCTGAAACAGTTGTGGTTTGCAAGTAAGAAGAAACAGGGAAATGTCTAGGAGTTAATTGGCGTTTTATCACTTGGAAGCAGCTTTTTGACCCAGGATGTACAGATTATTAAATCATAATGAAGTGATATGCCTGGGTGGATGAAGCAGAAGAGGTTTCTACACAAACTTCACAGCAAACCACAAATAGGGAACAAATGCTCAGCAAGATTCTCACCTAGCAGGATGAGTGTGGTGGCATCAGAGATGGTAAGAGATCTCTGACTTGAGTCATTCAGTCTTGTGGAACGGTGTTGAAAGGCCATTTGCTGTCAGGGTAATCCACATGAGTACTGACACAGCTGTGAGATAGGCCAGGGACAAAACTGACCAGCCAGCTTCAAGAATAAGGAGATGAATGATATAGAACAAGATCCATTCTTTCTCCTCAGTCCTGATTTTGTTTTCCTAACCAGGTAAACCTTGCCAGATCTACGTGTTAAGACGTGCACATCCAAGGCCTAAATCACTCGATTTTACACACAGGACATATGCCTTGGTAAAAAAATAAATCACTAACAATAAATAAATAAATAAATAAATAAATAAGAACTAAAATTGGAATTCAATCCTAAATTCAATCCTAAACCCCTCAAGCAATGGGCTGCTAGTTTTACTGTGAACACAGGATAGCTTTTCCCTACACTATCTCCAGATATATAAGGAAATACTTATGGTCTATCAATGCTATTTTTTTTTTCCAAAGAAAAGTCAAATCAGATGGAATTATAGTTTCTGAGGACACACTGATTTTAGTTTGTGGATTTAATATATTCTCTATTGCTTCAGAACATGCCAAGACCCCTATTTTGTTTGTTTGTTTTTTAATCTTACTGATAATTACTATGACCCATTCCCTATCACCACTGAGAAGTGGCTCTAGTTCCACAGAGGGGTTTTCTAGATGTGTTCTTGCTTCCACAGTTAAGTGTACATACAGGGAGATAATCTTACAGTCCAAAAGATAATTGGTAATGGGTAACTCACTGAATGGATACAAAGCAATATAGGCTGACATTAATACCTGTAGTGAGATAGATATATGTACAAAGGAAGCTGTTGCAAATTATTACATCGCATGGGTTTTATGGAAGCGTCCATTTAACACTTCTTGGCCAAGAAGTCCAAAACAAGAGAGCCAAAAAAGGAGAAAAATATGTTGACAAATTTGGAAAGGAGCTCAGATGTTGAATCTTCCGTGGCAGCTTCCAAGATACTGGAAGAAAAGTTCTCAGATACTTTGGAATGATACAATCACAGTCTCAAAATATACCTTTTGCATACTTCATCCTTAAAATAGTCTTTCTGACTGAAATGCAAAGTATTTAGTAAATTACATCTCCAAGACACCACATTGTTCTGGGACTCATGCTTTTTGAAAGCTTTAGTAGGACTTATCAATTGTTCTCTGTTCACTCTGAGAAGTACCTTGACAATAAACCTAAAGTGTGATGTGAGCATCTGAACCCAAGCCTTGGAATGTCCCACATCATACCTCTCACTTAAAACACTGAAATCTTTCTGTTGTCACAATTATGTGAAGCACATCTGTAGCTCCAGGCTAATGAAATGAAACATGGTATCCCTGTTTTCTTTCTACAAATGGTCAAGTTCTTGCTAGAGTTTGTGTGATTGCTGTTACATGATGAGGAATATGAATTAAGCCCACATAGAGTACAATATCAGCAAATCTTTCTAGTTTTCACATGAGTAAAAGGTTTGTGCACCAGTTGTTGTCACTGCAGCTGACACTTAGGAGAAATGAGATAGAAGTGCTTTAAAAAAGGCCTTTAAAGTAATAAACTCAGGTTTTCAAATGGACGTGAACTTTGTGCTGGAAGAAGTGATTCTTGTTTAATATAGCAACATAACGCTGCAGGCAGAAATATAATGATGGTAATTCCGCTGCAATACCTTGTATAAATCTGATAAGTAAGATTTATGTGATTATTGCTGAACTACGGGGCAGAAACACTTAGAAGTTCAGTAGGCTCAGACAGTACTAGACAACCCCTCAAACTTTAAAAACCTCAGAGGGCATATATTTTCATGTGGTTAGTATTACCTGGGCACTAAAGAAGTAGTTAAATATCCCTGAAAATAGGTCGCAGGGTATGAACTGACATACTTTCCACCGGACAAACAAACTGATGTACACTATATTCATATGTCTCACAAGAAGCTCTTCACCAGTCCAGAAAACCTGGTAAAAATATACTTTTGACTATGACATAGCTGACTCTTTATGTGAGAGGTAGACAGACATTTCCTTTCCTTTATAGTTCAAGAACAAAACAAAAGAATCAGAAAGGACTGGGTCACCTTGTTTAGAAACTGCATTAAAAAGGAGTGTTTTACTCCTATTCTTGTGAATTAATCTCTGTAGATGACACAGTAACACCAAATCTAACAAAGTTTTGAGTGGATTCTTTCTCAGAAAGATTCTCATGTGAAGATGAGTGATAATGTCTTACATATCATTAGGGCTATCTTAGTTAACTAATACATATGTATGTGTGGAATGATATTCCCCATTGCTGCAGTTCAATTAAATAGCTTAATAATATATATATGTATATATAATATTTGTTTAAATTGTAATTTGATGCCTCACCTTTTCAGCTCATGTGAGTAATTTGGGAATATTGTGTAGCACTCAGAAAACCTCAAACAGCAGCATTCTCTTCCTTAGTTCTGACAATTATGTATTTGTGACACGTAGCACCCTGCTTGCCTTTGAACAGGATATTCTAACAGAAAGGTTGGAATTTTTCTTTTGCAGTCAAAGCCACGGTCTCGAAATGGTGCAGGAGGTCTCTATCTTTGCATATATGGTGGCCTGGGTAATAGTACAATAAAAACTGCCTTTTAGTTAACTGTTGTTCAAATCCAGAGTCCTTTCTGTCCTTGCTTTAAAAGCAGCAAGTTTAATTCTGCAGGTCTTCCTGACAAAGGGAGCTTTATCTTAATACAGCCCATGTATTAAGACAAATAAGCCCATGTATACAGCTAGAGGATTATTCCTTATATTCTTACCAGAACCAGAGAATGGGCAACATAACTATGAACTTGCTCTTACAGTTAAAAAAAATAATATATGAAGACTCTGCTAGAGGAACCCATTAAAAATGGCACGTATTATGTGCTACCTTGTTGTACAACGTCTTGTAAACTGTGAGGCTAGATGTCATATCATGCTTTCCTACTAGAATGCTGCTATGACCTTGCCCATTTTTTAACATGAACAGATTTATTTATTTTATTTTATTTTATTTTATTTTATTTTATTTTATTTTATTTTATTTTATTTTATTTTATTTTATTTTATTTTATTTTATTTTATTTTATTTTATTTTATTTTAGCTAGGGTTTAATTTCAATTGGTTGAAATTTTCAGATATACACTGTTAATCTAATCTAAATATGTTATTATTTCCCTTATTAGGGACTGACTTTACTGATGTAGCAACCTTGTAGTAATAGAGCCATATCCACAATAAGAGGAAAGTAGGAGGTAGAGAGTTTGATCTGAGTCAAAGGTAACTCTCTAGTAAAACGAATAACACTTTCTGTGTATGGTTAAGGCCTCGCTAGGAAAACCCCTATGTATGTATGACAGCATCCAGTTGCTACACTGAGAATGAGATACATTTACTATTTGCTTTACAATATGAATGAAAAGGCTCCCATTTCTCTGTCTCATTTATATAGTAAAGACTGTTACTTGATAGTAAATATTGTATTTATGCAAGCAATCAATACAGCAAGTATTATTTCTTTTCACGTTAGTAATCCTGATTTGCAATAAACCAAACATATATACAGGGCCACAAAGACATCTTGCTTTGCTAAACCAACTGCGAAGCAAAATGCTGCATGACAAAGACCATGGTAGCCAACTACTCAATGAGCTTTGACTAAAACTAGGTTACCACTAGGTGGCAGAAGTTCATTTAAATAGTCTAAAATGACAATTTTATGAGTAAAACAGCTGGAAAAAAAATGATCATAGTGCTAAAAATACATCCAAATAACCAGTTCTTGAAATAATAATAATAATAATAATAATAATAATAATAATAATAATAATAATAATAATAATAATAATAATAATAATAATAACAACAACCAACACATTTTGCAAGTCTGAAAAAATATAACGGTGTAAATTTTATGCTTTACTGTCTGACATAAGAGAAGTAGCTGTATGTAAGTAACCAGGTGGAAGGGTGTTAGGTGTGTTAGGTAAGCTCTCTGTGTTGGGGTTAATGGATGGCTAATCTTGGAAATGTTAAAAGCTGGACTTTTTGTTTGTTTGTTTTCTTTAGGGTCTGAATTCGTCAATATGATGAAATTTGTGCTTAAAAAAAAATTATGATCCAAACAAATTTCTGAATTATTTTCCTAAATGATTGCTTTTTCTCTCTATGCTTCAGTTAGTACTCTGTGTGCATTCCCTAGGAAGCAGAATATAGGCGTTTTATTGCAGAAAGCAACCTGACAGAAGCACAGGTTTTATCATGTGAACAGACAGCAGTGAACAAAGCCAAAATATTCCTCTTGTCTAATACGTGATAGTAAGGTAATTTTTTTCAGATAGCTTTAGAAAATGCCCAGATATTATATATATAATTGTGTAAGAGGACAGAGAATAAAAATGAGGCAAGAGTCCTATAATCATTTTGAGGGTGTGCAGCTACTGGTACCTTAATATAAAGATGAACTGAAGTTGTATAAAAAAGAGTAATTGTTTTTGTCAGGATTATCAAATATAGTATGTGTCAAACAGCTTTTCTGAACAGCAGTGTATCTCTAGGGCTTTTTGTGCCTGCTCATTTTTGTTCCAGAGCAACCAGTAATAAATAAATAAATAAATAAGTAAACAAATAAAATGAGAGACTCGTGGGTAGAACAGGGACACACATATTATTCTCAGCATGCAAGCCCATAATTAATTACATGCTTCACAACTGCACCAATTACTGGACAGTATCATTTTCTGGCCATGCAGCAACACTTCCATTAGTACTAGACTGTGTTCCCTTTGACACACTGACATCTACTTCCCCATTCTGCTTGGTCTTGCAAAATCTCACACTTTCCTAAACTTCAATGTATAACAAGATTTGTGCACACAAGTTCTGTAGGAATACATTTTGTGATTGCTATTAACAAATTGTTCCCTAAATGTGCTCAGAAATAATCTAGTAAGCAAGCCAATTTTCTAATTAGGAATGGTATTTACTGCTAGAAATATCACTTTGTTCTGCTATAAGTGTTTTCTGAAGTATTTTATCATTTACACTTTATCTGCACACACGTTGAGAACAGTACTAATATTTTGGGATGTGAGAAATGACTTGAAAATAGCCCCCCTCACCCCTCCCCTCCCATTTTATAAAAACTTTAAAGCTATTGCTTTAGTTAAGGCTACAATTATGCAGATGATTACTAAAAAAAGCAGAAGCTTACAAAATCTTCACGATCAGATTGTTAGTAGTCAAGACACACATTCAGTAACAGCAAGCCAACAGGAAAAAGGAAGAGTGAAATTAGTTAAGTGTAAGTCCTTTTAACTCAACCAAAAACCTAAAAAGACTGTATGAGGCACCTTTTTGCTGCCAGCCTTTGGAAAGGTGTACGATTTGAGTCTTGAGATAATTCCACCTCTTGCCCAACTCTAGAAACCACAATGTCAAAGAGGAACAGTAAAAGTGTCAGGAAAATTGCTGAAGGTATTTTACAAAACAGACGTAGTACAAAAGAACATAACCCAGCCTTTCTCTTGTGTGTGCCTGGTTAATTAAAAAAATAAAGCAAGAAATATAGTGTATGAAATCTTAACACTAAATTTTCTTTAGAATGCATTATTTTAAACCAAATTGGATCTGTACATGTATCTTAAACCAGCATTTAATTCACAGACTGCCCATTCCCTGGTTGTTTTATACCATGTTTCTTCTGCCTCTGTTATTGAGCTTAAACCCCTCCCAAACATATTAAGTTATATGAATCAGTTGTTAAGTTTAGCATGTTGAAGGATGACTAATGTGTAAAGCAAAGTTGGAAGCACCCCTTGGTCTTACAACAAACATTATGGTTATTGAAGCAAAAAGCACGCAAATTGACATTAATTCCAGCAAAAATGAACAGGCCTTAAATTTTTCAAGTGCACTTACGTTCTTATAAAGATACCTTTTAAAAATTCAACTATGTTTTAAAAGCATTTAAATGTGACTAGTAAGCATTTCTAGTGGCCACTGAGAGATCATATCTGCCTAATTAAAACTGCAGTACTTATTGAGCAAGCATTTTGCCTGTATCTCAGGTTGAAATAGTAATGTGATCCACATCCTTAGTCACTTAAAATTATTATTTTTTTCTGTTTAGCTCAAAAAATAGTTTTTCTGATGACTGGATCGAAATTATATTTTTTCCAAGCTTATTTGATTATTTGATTTTACATAGAAAGCTATCTTTTGTTTAAAAATTTCAAATATAGCTATGCAGTCCTTATTCCTGATGGAAGAACAAACTTTCTCAATCCTTGACCCTCTTCATAGCTGTATGAGAATTCAGTAACTGCATATTGAAAAGGCTTATTGAATCTGTTATTTTCTTTTACCTCAAAACATTCTCTTTCCAATTGTGAATAAAGGAAACCCAAGGCACTCCTTTATTATTTTACAATAAATAAATTCTGTAAGAGTGTAAGTGTTTGCATGTGGTGAATGTAGTACATGTCTACATATTATACTTTTACAATAAGAGTAACTCCCAGCACTTCACCTAGCAGCCATTTGCACTGTCTTTATGGTAATAGTCCTTAACTCAAATGTTTGTATTAGATAGTCAAATATATGCGGATAGTAATTTTAAAACCTAATCAAGGACAGCAACAGTGCCAGCTGGTAGTGAAAATTATTATTTTCACTGCACAAGGATTCAAACCATTGTGCAAAGGCAGATGTTAACTGCATACACCAGGTATGAAAATATTTTGCTTTACTCAATAAAGAGAACCTTCATTTTGCTTCTGCCAGCAGTCTCAAAATGGGCAATTTAAACAGAGCAATATCTCTCCTCCAAGTGATGATACAGTCACTAGACAACTTGACCATTAATGTTCAATGAGGCATTTTGAACATATTGTTCAATGAGACATATAGGAAAACACCACGATTTCCACGTATGTTGTGTATATTTGTATTATAAAACAAATTCACAAAATTAAATGCTTAACAGCTCAGTACGAAAATCTGATGAAAACAATAAATATGACAAATGTTAAGCTTATTTGATATGTACTTCTAAAACAATCCCTTAAAAAAATACTGCAACAACATCCAAGTTGTATGATTCCTAGAGTATTATGTGGCTGTAGGGCTTCTTAAATGACCTTACTGCTGTATCACCACTTACTCTTACCTTTGAAGGGGTTCCAGGAAGGGGACGAGTGTCAAAAACAACATTATCTGTAAAAGAATCAAATGTAGAAAGATACTGAACAAGGTTAGAAATGTACTACAGTAATAATAATTACAAAAAATAAATACGTAATTACAGAGGGGGGCAACTTTCTAGCTTTTAGATCATATTCCAGCATTTCTCCTGGCCCATTTTCTTGGCTTTTTGCTTTAATGTGGGGCAGTCACACTCTGCTACTTGCTGCTACAGAAACAAAGGTATGTGCACTGCCTTAATGGGAGTGTAAAAAGTAAGGGCATATCTGTACACCATGTCCCTGGTTTCCAGTCAGAAAGACAGAAGAGGGGTCCTTAGAGACCCCTCTGGAGACCACTTCTGGAATAGCAAGAATCAGACAAGGATCAGGCAGGATCATCTTTGTCCTGGCAAGCAGTGAAAGAGATGACTAGGTTTCATCCGTGTAAACTCAGATGACATATGGGATTAAAGAAGAAAGAGGCCCAAGAGCGCTTTGGAGGTCAGGATACCCCTAGCCCTCCCAGAAATTAATTCCTGCAGGAACTGTGGCAGTTTAAAGAACCCCCTTTTCAGCATCAGGTGCAGCCAAATGTTTGTACTGCCTGTCTCTTCTGCTCCCCAATATGGGAAGTCGTTATCTACCAGCAGCTCACCTGTCCCGTTGCACCCAACCAAAAACGCCTGTACCAGAGCTTCTGGCATGCCAGTCTCCACTTGAAGTAAAGGTCACCGGAGGAGGAGTGCCAGGACAACCATGCTGTTAGCACGTACGGGCCAAGTACAACAGACTGCCATTTTCATCAGTAAAGCGCATTTTGGATCTGATGTTAATTTTAGAGCTGGGGGTGGTATCATCCCTTAAGGTACAGGATCTGACTCTATCCTGCATGACCTGGCAGATCTTAACTCATTTGAAAAGTTAGAATTTTTTTTTTTTTAAATCCAAATTTAAAATTGCATCTACAGAAATCTGCACCCACCCACCCTTAAAGTCAAAAAAATGCACGCATTTTTTATCATCTTTAACACAGCTATTTATACATTTCAAAATAATAGGAATAACTCACCACTTTCTAAGCCAAGTCGTGGACAGGGAATGGTAAGAACTCTTAATAATCCATCTGGTTTGTATGAATAATGCTCAACTAACTAACAGAATGAGAGAAAAAAAAAAAAGAGAGAAAGAAGAGCAAGAGAAAAAAAAAAGTAAGAGAGGTATTATTAAATAGATTGTCTGTTTATAATCACATGCATATGTACACTATTTGGTATATGTTATAACAAATGAACTGGGCATACAGCAGAATTTTACTGCATGTACTCTTATGTCATCTTTACTTCTCTCTATCAGAGGTGTATGTTTCTGAAGCAACTTCCTGGCTGAATCTGGAACCTCACCCAAGAACTGGATTTGTGAAATACAACACTCCACATCTGACTCTGCTATGAACCAGCTTTGTAACTCTGAGCAAATAACTTCTTTTTACACCTCTGACTTCTACCTATTTGTTTTGGTTTTGGTTTGGTTTGTTTGTTTTTGAGTTTTTATTTTAAAGATGGTCAAAACTCTAGGGCAGAAGTTATCTTTCTACATGTATGTAATGCTTTCTTTGGGCTCCAGACTCAGAATGGGATGTAAACAATTAATAAATGTATAGTGCCAATAGTTGTGCACATTTGTGTTCCTGCATTATCCTGTCCATGCCTGTTGCCATTTTATCATAGGTACATGACTGCTATTTTGGCTTTGGTACATTTGGGTAGGAAGGTGGTGGTCTGCAAGTGAAAAATTTACAGAAATTCAAAAAATGTGCAAGTTTTGCAGGTTGCTTTAAATTTCCAGTTATTCAGGGAAAGAAATATGCAGGATATTTACAAGCAAGACTGAGTTAATAAATACAATTAAAGGCACATATTTTAGATTTATGACTGGCTTTATTTGTCTTAATAGTTTTAATCAAGAAGAAAATTCTTCATGGTTTTTACTTCACTTTACCCAGTCATTTCTCCAGTTTTATTCCTTTTTATTAACAGCCATGGCATAGTTAACTAGCCACTCATCATTTGCTTTAGTTTTACCATAGTTCAGACGTATTTTGGAAGTAACCATTAGCAAACTATGTTTATTCAGTCTACAAAGTTGGGAATTTCAATGATGAAGAATGCAACGTGTGTGCAGCATCCCAAAACAACCTATGTGCTTCCCAGAATTCTGCTTATCATTATTATAAAAGACATAAACCAAAGACCTGGCATAGCTACTATTGAATACGGTAATTTACAAATGCAAATGGTCTTCCATTTTAGAGAATGTTCAGCTAATTGAATAATGATTACAGCAATTTTAAACTCAGTGAGGCTTCAACATCACATTTAAATATGATGAAAATCTCTACACTTACTTAGCTTTTTACACTAACATACCTTTTATCCATGTATGAAAGCCATAAAAAGCTGGAAACTTGACAAATAAACTGCCAAAACATGCTGCTGTTTAGCCAAAGACAGTTGACGCACAGCAAAGTAAAACAAACTGCCTAGCTGGGTTATATTGCAACATGATGACAGATATCCAAGCAATTCAAACTTAACAGACCTGCCAGAGGGTGTCAAATCTTTTTCCATCTGGTATGGAGAGCTTTCCTGTCTTATCTCTGTCAATACGGTAATGCAGTACTTTTCCATCGTTGAGCAGACACAGGGCATAGGAACCATTGCTGTCCCTTTCTCGAATTCTGTAGGAATAAGAGAGATTTTCAGGGTCATTCTTTGCTAGCAATGAGTAACTAGGTTGAAGATGCTTTTTTAAATCACCTTTTCTCAACTTTTTAATTAAAAACAAAGAAAAATCTGTGCTGAAACTTCTGAAGACATTTTGCTAAGCCTCTCATTTATTTCTTAGTGTAATTTGTTTTCAGATAGAATTCCCTAAGTTTCTCTTTTCATCTCGAGTCAACATATGATG
This sequence comes from Anas acuta, assembly GCF_963932015.1. Taxonomy (NCBI): domain Eukaryota; kingdom Metazoa; phylum Chordata; class Aves; order Anseriformes; family Anatidae; genus Anas; species Anas acuta. Next base: position 42,964,550 of record NC_089017.1, on the reverse strand, counting down.
ACAGAAAATCCACAATGTGGAGCTCTTTGCTAGGCAGCTACAGAACATTGTGCAGTGCACAAAGTGCTCTCTGAGCTAGGAAGCACTTCAAGGCTTGTGCACTGCAGCCCTACCAAAGCCCACAGAAGTCTGAGGACAGGATCCAACATGTATAAGCAGCTACACTTCTATGTCTTCCCCAGCTGACCTAAAATTAAAAACAACAGATAAATACCTCCATTAAAATAAGATTTCTCTCATTTATCTTTAATTTTGAAACAGAGATGACAGTGAGGAGAGAAAACAAAATAGAACGTAATATGAAATACGAATAAAAGGAAAATTTTCTTTGTGCACTGAAGCAGTTTCTGGTTTGCCTGGGAAATGAAAATAACTTGTACATTTCTGTTATCATTAATTCTTTTAATTTCTGGAAAGACGTTAATGCTTTCTTGCAGATTTCATGTAAATTTCACATGAAATTTCACACAGTTAACCACTTCACAGTGGTTATAGATCTGCTCTTAATTTCACTAAGGAGAAATCGTGGAATGTAATATAAAATAACTGTCTAACATTCATGGGTAGCCAGCATGATCTCCTGCTTCTAGAATATCTGGAAGCAACAACTGAGATACCTACACTGTGTTACATAGCTGTTTAAATCTTACTCTGGGCTAGCTCACATTGAGAACAATGTCTTCTAGGGACTGGACCAAGAATAGGTAGGAACTTGCTACCAGCTCCATCATAGTTGGCCTAGGGTTTCTAAGTTTAGAAAGCAGGTTTTAGTTTGAGATGCCTGTGTTCAATTATTGCTGATAATAAGACAGAGGTGGAGTTAGCTGAAAATTTTCTGCAATATATATATTTTTCCTCTATGAAAAGCACAGATTGGACAACACAGACATTTTATGTTCCAGTGTGCACAGAAAGGTACTCTCCATTGAGTTTGCCTCCTTTTCTCCCCACTGTACTGACAGCGTATGATGCTGATGAACCAGGGCCTTAAGAGCCATTGCAAGCTAGGGAGCAACCCATCTGACCACTTCTTTCCTAGAGCTGTGTGGAGAACTGAGCTGCTCAGTAAATGTTTAAAGTTCCCAAATCAAAGATGCCTGGATTTGAATGTCCCCCAAGAAAATGTTCAAAGTGATACCAGTTAATTCTGTTTTGCGTGAAAGGGATAAAATATGTACTCTGAGAGAAGGGCAAGATGACCCAGGCCTTGGAGGTGTCTAAAGGATGATTAGCTGAGGAACTGCTAATCAGGAAGACCATTATGTTGCCATTGTTGATAGAAACATCCTTCTGTATGCCCTTGAGTACATCACCAATCAACATAATGTGGATAGTTGGCTGAAAAACAAAGATTAAGAGTATTCTAATGTGAACTACTTGTGAACTATCCGTGAACTATCCTTATTAACAAAAATCATGCCCCTAGCCTGGGAGACCCCAGCCCAACAAGGGACACTTCTCTGAGGATGCACAGAGTGATTCTGTTGTGTCAGCAGCATGAGAGCTCTGTAACCAACCTGAGGCTAGGGGCTCGTACAAACGTGTAAATATAGTGATAAGGGATTGTACAAAGAGTTGCACGGGAAGTCCTGAGGTGCACCAGCTTTGTGGGAAACCACCTGGTAACCAAACAGACTTGCACAATTCTGAGAAAAGCAATAACTCAACGTCGTGTATGAATTGGCTTATTGCACGCCAGACAATGAATCCCAGCTGTTTATCAGACAACAGAACTGCTGCTCATAAAGACTTAAGAAGAGGGTTTTCAAAACTTTTTTTTTTTTTGGTAAGAGGAAAGACTTCTGGGGCCAACTATATCTGCCAAACAGTTCTCAGAGATTGCACATTGAAATGGACATTACCTGTGAGCATTTACACCAGCGGTTATCACCTAGAGAAAACAGCACTACTTCATACCAAATAATGTGGGTAACTACGACAAGGTTACAATATACTCAGTAATTTTTCAAAAACCCTGAAAAAATACCGCAGAACACCCTTGATAAAGTGCTGGGAGGCATTGCAGATGCAATGTTACTACTTGCAGTCACATCTCCAGAGACTGCAGTGGCAAGCATTAAATTCTGCTCCTCATTAACTCACTCAACTCCGAACTACAACTGTGTTTTACTTCAACTACTCATGCAACTATTTTTCATGCAGAGTGCTTCTTGTTGCCGAAGATGTGAACAGGACACTGGCTAAAGGAAAAGGGAAGTAGAGATGGTTTTTTTCTAAAACCAAAGTAGCTTTCATACTGTCTCTAAAGTAACTTGAAACACATCGTGGTTTTTCATGACATGCAGGTATTTTCTCAGCATGCTGATTTCCTGTGCTGACTGACCAGTGGAGAGCAAAGAATGCTTTGTCTTCCTCTTCCTCTGACTTGCTCTTAGCAAGTTCATCTACAATGGAACCTAAAATTTGATCTCCTGATAAGGCTATTGTGGTGTGCTGCACAGTGAGAAAACACCTTATCAAGCAGGACTGAATCACAGGCATATATTTTGCTCACAGCAAAATACGGGATGCTGCTCCTAAACTCTACTTTGCTTCTAAAGCTTTGCTGTAAAACCGCACCTGCTATGGTTCTCGGTGCAGCTATTTTGGTCAGGATTCACATCTTTTCCTGACCTCTCTGACCCACTCTGCTGCTGGAGCACATAGCACAGAGACAGCCTCGAGAAGCCATGGTCCTGCTGCTGTGGTCTGCAAGCGGCACCTACCTACGTACCTAACTGAAAATAAATCCAAAGACAGCTTCTGTGAGGGGGAATAAATCTCTTCCAAAGTGGGTTCTGTGAAGGGGAATTAATTACTTCCAGAAGCATTGTTAACAGTCTAATAATAAATAGTAATGATAAATACTTTGTCATTTATCTTGTAAAATTGTCATGGCCATCTAAGCCTAGCAACTGCTTGACATCTTGAAGAGGAACGTCATCATTAATTAACGTCCCTGAATTAAGGTTATGTTTACTAGGATTATTTTCATTTTGTCTGATGTCAACAATGTCCAGGTCTATTTATGAATACAAACATAATAAGGGTAGTTGAATATTAAAGATACTCTGTAAGGTTGGATAAATGGTGCACCTAACTAGGTATGCAGTCTTGTAGTGTCAAATGCCTAGAGGTGGACAGTAAGAGTAATGCAAATATAGGCAGTTACATGTATTTTTTGACAGCTACAGTTTTTTGGTCGGACAAAAGACAAGTAAACTCTTACAAACAACTGCACTTCAGATCTTATTATTTCAAAATGGTGTTACTGGTGTTAACTATTGTGACATACAAGAGGCAGCTTGGTCCCTAGAGGTCAAGAGATGCCATTATGAGTGGTGTTGTGAGCCAATTTATCAGTCTTGTACATTTTAATATATTTAATTGCATATTAAAGACATCTGATTTATTTATTTTTTTTTTTACTTAATTTTTCACATTTTATGTGAACTACATAAAAAGGTATATGGAGCCTAAACTGCTAATTGTGCAATGCCTTCAACCAGACTTTCCTTAAAGTTGACCTTTTAAGTTTAACAGTATTTCTGAATTATTGTTTATTTTCCTTCAGCTTCAGATTTCCTTCAGCTTCAGAATTTCTGTTTTTTAGCACGTATACAAGATCACACATTTATATAGCTGACGTGGTCACCACCAATGACAAAGTAAGATGTGCCAAGAGCTATCACGTACTTAATAGAATCGTTTCCTGTGTGAAACTGCGGAGAAAGTATTTTTAATACCGCTGGTCTGTCACCATTAGCAAATATTTAGTTTATTTTTCAACTGGTCCATGCATGCATGAGCTCACATAGATAATACTACTAACAACAATAACAACACATTATTAAATGCCATTAAGTATGTGATGTTATTAATAATAATATTACCTATGATCATCTAGATAACACTGATTGCCATATTCTATAATTATGTTCTCTACCAGGGAAAGTTCAATGAAAAACTAATTCTTCACAGAACTCTGGTAAGAAACAAAGTCCTATATGGCATGAAAAATAATAATGAAACAGATGGAGTCTTTAAACAATTTAAATCCTTTGTTTTCAGTTGCTCTTTGGATCATCTTACAGATGTCATATTTTCCTTCTTTTCTGCCGCTATAGTTTTTCCTCCAAATGTTGTGGCTAGAGTGGCAATCTTTTCCATGAATGTTTTTTCCAGAAGAAGTGGATGCTGATTCCTATTTCTTGTCATGACATTGTTTCTACATTTGGCTTTGAAAACAAACTCTACAGCACCCACATACATTCTTATTTCCCTAGCTTTTCTGTCCTGACAAAACCTTAAAAAGACCTTTGAAAACACCTTAGTGAAACATTGCTCCCACATAACTCTTCCAGCAGCTTGTATGAGGGACAGTACTAAATTTCTGACGCTATTCAGAATGCTTTGCAATGAAATCAGAAATCTTTTCAACTATTTCCATAGTTATTGTACACAAACATATGTAGCTCTGATAATCTTGTAGTGATGCAATAAACTGGTAAAGAAAGCTAAGCATTACATGTGGTCTCACAGAGACCCCTGTACTCAATTTTGTTTCAAGCTAGGTCAGACATCAGATTTCTAGTGTGATTACATTTTTAGTGACCCTTGCAAAAGAATATAAAGAAATATTGTAACCTTCTAAATTATCTTTCCTGTAATTATTTAATTATTATCTTTCCTGTAATAAACAAGATTGTGTTTGTCATATACCAGCACTTAATTCAGATCTGCTTGTGCAGTTGATCAATACCTCTGGAGTTCATCTTTTCCAAAATCTAGCTTCCTTTATGTTCCCTGGATGCTTTCCAATTCCCACTTAAACAAGTGACCTTCTTCTAGACAGTGAATGTTTCTAAATTTTATCCTTCAGTAAGCTACCACAATTGAGCATCTCAACCAATGTGAGAAAAAAGTTCCTGCACATTTGCAAGCACAAATTCACAGTAATCAGTCCACAGATGTACAGAAGATTCTGACATGCACTGCTAGTGGGTAAGGAAAATATATAAAATATGTGTGCCTGAAATATAAAACAATGCACCTCTCTAGCACTCACAATTTTCATGCTACTGTTTCAGTTAACTAAAAAATGAGTGATTTATTTGTCAAATCTAAGCAAGCCTGTGTTGGGCAAACCACTGCAGAAATAGAAAATGTCTCTGAATTAGACATTTGATTTGTTATTTCCTATGGGCAAATAACAGGTCTACTTATCTGAGAGCCAAAAGGACTTCAGAAGGAAAACCAATAGATTTCTGGTACAAATGAGCAACATTACATCTTTTGCTGGTCTGGCTGCTGAATTACGGGGCAAAGATCTTGTCCTGTTTTTTTTCCAAGAAGCATGAGTCAACAGCTGCTAGGTGGCTACTGAGCTCTATACCTGCCAGATAGGCAGTCTATGTCAGAACAATTAATGCATTTGAAAGCACCCTGCAGATGCAAAAGAAAACTATTAAGGCTCCAGTGGCACATCTTACAGTTTAAACAGAACCTCTAAGTCAGAATTTTTCTCTCAAAGGGTTTATCTACCTGATGTGAAAGAAGCCTTCTGAGCTGCAGCAGAGCTATCTAAGCACACCCACTGACATAAGCAGTCCCACAGGGAAGAAGGTCTATCTAGTCATCAAGTCTATCACTGCAAACAGTACCAGAGATGGCTCTTTGGCTGTCTCTGAGGGAAGCAGAAAAATGCTGGGAAAGAATTTCTATTTAAAACTCTAGGAATGCTTAAAGAAGATTAAAAAGAGACCAGAAACTACAATGGAGACTGAAAATGTCAAGTCTGCTAAAAAACTGCCCTAACTCCAAACCCTATCCTTGTGTTTACGAAATGTTAGCTAAGGAATCCATTTTCTATCTTTCTCTTTCTTTTTATTTATTTATTTATTTTTTAAGAAATATAGATTAATTTTTATTATTTCTATTAAAGAGAAGAACTTTCACGACGTAAAAGCCAATGCATGCAAGGGTTAAACTGGAAAAACTGCATATTTTAATACATCATCAACATCATGACTCAGATGATGAAACAATAGTTTGTAAATATATTAATGCATAAAATAATATTTTAGAAAAAAAAAAGTCATAAAAAAGAGTTGTTTCATTTTAGTATTGTATATACATTTGCTCCAATGGAGATAAATAGCAAAAGAGAGTAGCAAAGTAACAAGAGAATGAAAAGGAGAGAAAGCATGGCATTGTTGTGTTGGTAATTATCTACTCAGTGACTACGAATCAGTGAAAACTCTCTTGTGCTACTGAAAGAAGATTTCAGAAGTGGTGAATCTGTGACAATGGGAATATTTGGCTCCACAAACTTGTAATATTTCCTCCTTACAATTCACAGAGAAAACATCTCGGTAATGACTTTCAGAGTGTGATCCTAAGAAATATAAAGTAGTAGGCTGAAAATATGAAGGTGCTTGGCTGTGACAGTTTTACCCTGCTGGGCAGCTGAGCTCCACAATAGCTACTCTCTCATTCACCATCCTCAGAGAAGAAGAGGGAGAAAATAGATGTAAAGGGCTCATGGGGTTTAGGCAAGGACAGGGAGATCACTCAACAAGTATCATCAAGGGCAAAACAGACTTAGTATAGGGAGATTAATATGATTTATTGCCTATCACTAGAACAGTGAGAAACTAAAAGCAAATTAAAAACACCTTCCCCACATCTACCCTCTTCTACCTTCCCTCCCCCGAGTAGCACAAGGGAATGGGGAATGTGGAAAGGGGAATGAGGAATGGAGAATGGGGAATGTGGGCTGCGGTCAGTCCCTGACACTTCATCGACACCGCTCCCTCAGGGTCCCTCCCTGCCCCTGCTCCCCGTGGGGTCGCTCCCATGGATGCCATCCTGCCCGAACTGAGCCTGCGGGGGCTGCCCACAGGCAGCAGCTCCTCAAGCACTGCTCCCACACGGCTCCGTCCCACGGGGTCCATCCATCCATCCCCCAGGAGCAAACTGCTCCAGCACGGGTCCCCCACGGGTGGGGGCAGCTCCCCCCAGACCCCCTGCTCCTGCGGGGGCTCCTCTCCACGGGCTGCAGCTGCGGCCCGGGGCCTGCTCCTGCGGGGGCTCTCCATGGGCCGCAGCCTCCTCCAGGCCACATCCACCTGCTCCAGCGGGGGCTCCTCCACCCATGGGGGGGCTGCAGCGTGGAGATCTGCTCCATGGGGGACCCATGGGCTGCAGGGGGACAGCCTGCTCCACCAGGGGCCTCTCCCTGCACAGCCCGCAGGGGAACTGCTGCTGCCTGCCTGCCTGCAGCACCTCCTGCCCTCCTGCTGCACACACCTGGGGGCTGCAGGGCTGCTTCTCACTCCTTGCACTCCCAGCTGCTGTTGAGCATCAGGTTTTTTCCTTTTCTTAAATCTGCTCTTCCAGAAGCCCAACCAGTGTCTCTCCCTGGCTCAGCTCTGGCCAGCAGCGGGTCCCTTTTGGAGCCAGCTGGGGCTGGCTCTGCTCTAACATGGGGCAACTGCTGGGCGCTGCTCACAGAGGCCACCCTTGCAATGTCCTGTTACCAAAGCTTTGCCACGTAAGCCCTATATAGTGGCAACTTCAGTGAGAATAACTATGAAATAAAAAGGGACTGAGACAAGGGAGAAGATTTAAAGAAAGGAGATGTCAGTATACTCAAATTATTAGTATGTAAAACCTGATAGGAATTAACTTGACTGGAAGGAAGGATTTAGAGGATTTAATAGTTTTTAAAATAAGTATTTGAGACTGAAAATACAAACTACTCCATATGGAAGCATATGAAAGCTACATTGACACTAACAAATAATGGGGCAAATCAGTAAAGTAAGACAGTGGATACTGAAGAACTGTATCCACCCTGTACATATTTCTAGGGTTTTACTTTGGAGAAGCTTCAGAAAAGTCATAGATGAGTACTGAACAAGATTACATAGGTAATGAAATTTCTTTCAGGAATTATATAGCTCTAAGTGATTCTTTCTTGGCCATGACCTTTAAACTTTAATTTTATTATTGCATATTTATTTATTTATTTATTCATTCATTTATTTACTGGGGGTGGGGGTGGGGAGAAGGAGGGAAAGAGGCAAAAATGCCACAAAGAAAACATTTATATTTTTCAAATGAGGATTTTCTCAATTAAAAACTGTTTTGCTAGGAGATTTTGACTGACTCTGATCCTGACAAGATGATGGCTGCTCGTCACCACCATAACTGACATGTTTGTGCTCATAAATTCTAATAATGGGGCTACATTAACACAAAGGGAGACAGACACAAAATGAAATTACTAAGGTGAAAGAAATTCCTTCTCTGGCTTAATTGCAAAAGAAAGGCACATCTCTGCTCTTAGGAATACTTGACAGTTGTGGATACTAGACATGTAGGACAGACAGCTTACTAATACTTGTTCTGCTTTGGTTAAATCAGTGTGTTGGGTGTCGGAGGAGATGCTTGGCTTGGGGGGCACACTGGGAGGAGGCTGGGCTGCCCTCTGCCAGGCATGGCTGTGTCCAGCCAGGTCCAGCTGCCTGCAGCAGGCCCTGTGGAGGGCACCACAGTTCCCTCAGCCGTGTGCGCACACTGCTGCCCTTTGAGGATGTGGACAGTTCCAGGAGGAACTGTAGCCCCTGGAGCGTGCATTTCTGCAGGAAAGAGTGTGGGGAGAAAGGAGACAGAGAGAAACTGCTATGGGCTGGCCACAGGTTTGTTTCCCTGAACCCATAGATTTTGGGGGAGGGGGGGGACTTTGCTGGGGGAGCAAAGTCCCACCCACTGTAAGTGAAGCGCAGGCTCAAGACCACCTGATGAAACTAAACAGGTAGAAATCTATGGGACCTGACAACATGCATCCCAGGGTCCTGAGGGAACTGGCTGATGTAGTTGTCAAGCCTTTCTCCATTACATTTGGAAAGTCCTGGCAGTCAGGTGAAGTCCCTGGTGGCTGTAAAAAGGGAAACATCATGCCTCTTTTTAAAAAGGGTAGAAAGGAGGACCCGGGGAATGACAAATTGATGAGCTTCACCTCTGTGCCTGGAAAGATCATGGAAAAGATCCTCCTGGAAGCAATGTCAAGGCACATGCAAGACAAAAAGGTCTTCAACTTTATCAATGACATGGACAGTGGAATCAAGTGCACCCTCAGCAAGTTTGCAGATGACACCAAGCTGAGTGGTGCAGCTGATACAATAGAAGGAAGAGATGCCATCTGAAGGGATTTGGACAAACTTGAGAAGTGGGCCTACGTGAACCTAATGAGGTTCAACAAGTCTAAATGCAGGGTGCTGCACCTGGGCCAGGGCAATCTCAGGCATGAATACAGACTGGGAGAAGAACTCATTGAGAGCAGCCCTGCAGAGAAGGATTTGGGGGCTCTGCTGGATGAAAAGCTGGACATGAGTCGGCAGTGCACGCCTGCATTCCAGAAGGCCAACTGCATCCTGGGCTGCAATAAAAGAGGAGGGGCCAGCAGGTCAAGGGAGGTGATTGTCACCCTCTGCTCTGTCCTTGTGAGGCCCTACTTGGAGTACTGCTTCCAGGTCTGGAGCCCCGAGCACATGATGGATGTGGAGCTGTTAGAGTGGGTCCAGAAGAAGGCCACAAAGATGATCAAGGGGCTGCAGCACTTCTCCTACTTTGAAAAAATGAGAGAGCTGGGAATATTCAGCCTATAGAAGAGAAGGCTCCAGGGCCACCTTACTGCAACCTTTCAGTATCTGAAGGGGACTTATAAAAATATGGGGAGTAATTCTTTGCTCAGTTGGATAATGACAGGACAAGAGGGAATGATTTTAAATTAGAAGAGGGGAGATATAGATTAGAGGTTAAGAAAAAATTCTTCACTCAGAGGGTGGTGAGCACTGGAACAGTTTGCCCAGAAAGGCTCTGGATGCCCTATCCCTGGAGGTGTTCAAGACCAGGTTAGATGAGGCCTTGAGCAACTTGATCTAGTGGCTGGCATCCCTGCCTATGGCAGGGGTTAGAACTAGATAATCTTTGAGGTCCCTTCCAGCCCAAGCAATTCTATGATGATTCTGTGATGATGTCCACAATCCCCTGACCCCCATCACCCTTTGCAGTCTGTTGGGGAAAAGAGTTGGGCTGGAAGGAGTAAAGTTGAGCCTGTGAAAATGTGGGGACATGATTTGAGTGCAATATGTTGTTTGATGTTTTTGTCTTCGTTACTTACAATCCAAATTATATTAATTGGTAATTAAATTAATTTTACCCAATCAAAGTCTGTTTTGCCTGTGACAAAGACTGGTAAACAGTCTCCCTGCTGTCTCTCCTCATCTTGACCAACAAGCTTTTCCACTTTATTTTCTCCCCCTGCCCATTTGAGCTGGGGGATTATGTGACTGACTGGGTGAGCTGATGTTAACCCACCACAATCATTTAGTACTGCTTATCAATTGATTTATTTTATTTTATTTTATTTTATTTTATTTTATTTTATTTTATTTTATTTTATTTTATTTTATTTTATTTTATTTTATTTTATTTTATTTTATTTTATTATTTTATTTTTGGACACTGAACTTCTTTGATGTTCTATTTAGAACACTTGCTTAAAAAACAGTGACCCAAACATACACTATAGTTTCCCATCTTCAGTTAAGTGAAAACTGAACCTTGGACACACTTGTTTAGTATAGGAATAGTTACATTGTGTAATATTTATCATGCTGAACTGATATCTCTCTGTGAATAAGCCATCTTTTAGGACACTCTCTCACTTGGGCACTAAGGGCAAACAGCAATAATATAGGAAAAAGCACTCACAAAAATTTTCCATTGTTTCTTGACCCAATGAGGATACGGTGCTCTGATTCTTCCCGAGAAATCCTCCCGTGGAACCAAGGCATCTTCTCATGGGCTGTAGTAGCAATCAATTTCTCCAGCTGAGGTTTTTGACTTATGATAGCTTGTTCAAGAGCATGACCCTAGATTGGTAGAAACACAATGGCACAATCAAATTGTCTTCTGCGATAGAAAGTTTACATATAGATTCCCAGTATTGTATGGCTTTTGGGACATTTGAAACCTGTACATTTTGTTGTATATGAGGAAAAGTAATAGTTGCTACACAGACATTAAAACAAAAGATAAATAGGGTAATCTAGACATCACAAAGCTAGGTTTTTTCTTTTATCTCTGAGAAGTGGAAGGAAAAATAATGAGTAAACCATAAATAGATTAATATCTCAATCAAAATTTGTGTCATATTTTTATGCTAGTCTGGCATAGCAAATATACTTGATGTCACTCTGAGATGTCATAACATACCTCCATATTACATACCTTATGTCAGCTTGCTGACATTAACTAAACACACTTTGCACTGTTTCAGCATGTACATATTGCAATATACTGCAGGAAAAATACCCACTGTTCATAAAAATCTGATAATTAAAATTCTGTTGTGACAAAATACTGTATAGCATATTTGGGATTGATGTATTGTGTTTGTGTGTGTTCAGCAGAATATCCAAGTTTGAAGGGACCCACAAGGATCACTGAGTCCATCTTACAGCTTCATAAAGGACCTCCTGAAAATTAAACCATATATCTGAGAGTACAGGCCAAATACTTGAACTCCAGCAGTTCGGTGCTGTAACCACTGCCCTGGGCAGCCTGTCCCAGTGCCCAACCCCCCTCTGGGTGCAGAACCTTTCCCTATCCCCCAGACTGACCCTCCCGTGTCCCAGCTCCATGCCATTCCCTCGTGTCCTGTCGCTGTCCCCAGAGAGCAGAGCTCAGCGCCTGCCCCTCCGCTCCCCTCGTGAGGGAGCTGCAGGCCGCCATGAGGCCTCCCCTCGGCCTGCTCTGCTCTGGGCTGGACAAACCAAGGCACCCCAGCTGCTCCTCAGATGTCTTGCTCACTAGACCCATGGCAATCTTTGTTGCCCCCCACCCCAGACACTCTCTAATAGTTTTATGTTCTTGTATTGTGGTGTCCCAAATTGCACACAGTACTTGAGGTGAGGCTGCACCAGCACAGAGCAGAGCGGGACAATCCCTTCCCTCGACTGGCTAGCAATGCTGTGCCCGATGTACCCCAGGATACTGCCACAGTTGATTCACATTCAAATTGTTCTTGGCCAGAACCCACAGATCCCTTTCCATCAGTCTGATCTCCAGTTGTCATCCTCCCGTCTATACAGACATCCAGGATTACTCTGTCCCAGATGCAGAACCTGGCACTTGTTCTTGTTAAATTTCATATGGTTGGTGATTACCCAGCTCTCTAATCTATCAAGATATCTTAGTGCAAGTTAGTTAAGTAGGACTTTCCCCTCATGAACTCATGTTAGCTACAACAGCAGCAACTGCTGGAACCAAATCCTGTACTTCCTTTTTATCCTAATTCAAAGACCATTTTATGGAAAAACCAGCCTGCAAATTTACCTGCAAATTCCAAGTTTGTTTGACGTACTCCCTGATGAGGTTCTCTTTTAAATCTTCAAAGGGCCCTGTTTTGGGTTCAATGCCTGGTGGTCGGTTGAAAGGTTTTCTCAGTAGACAGATTAGGCCATCTGCTTCCTCTGAATGATAGTTAATTAGTTCAGCAGGACTCGCATGAGACTTCCCTCCTGCAATAGCATATGTGCCACTCAGCTCCCTCTCAATTGTATAATGATGAACCTTCCTTCCATGGGCCAAGGATAAGGCAAAGCCTCCAAGGTAATTCCGACTTTGGCGAAGCAGATATAGTCCATCACTCACTCCTCCTTGCATCAGATACTCCTCAGCTTCCTCACGTGTAATATTGCCAAAGAAGTATGGCAAATGGTTAGCTGGGTTAGTCATGCTGGAAGCCATGATTTATTTATTTTCGCTTTCTAAGAAGCCAACTTAATGTTTAACACCTGAAAAGAAAGAAGGAGACATGATTAACAGTTGAAAAAAAGAGAGGATAAAACCATAACTTGGCAGTTCACGTGTGGTATGTTTTTAATACATTTTTGAAAAACTTTTGGGAAGAAGGTAACATTTTTGTTTTTATCTTGTTAGAGGTTGTCTTTCTAAATGCCAATAGTGGGTTTATCCTGGTTATATACTGCTATTGAAGTTTCCTCAAACTCCATGAGTATCCTGCAATTCTTTCTCTGTCCTCTGGTCTTTTTCCCAGCCATATAGAGTCTTGACATTTTCACTTGCCCAAATATCTCTATCCATTCTTTCATTCTGCCTTCAGATTTTTCTCAATGTAAATAAATAAATAGGTAAGAAAGACTTAGTAAGTAGGTTTTCCTTCCAGTTTTGTGTGACTATAATTTTGCTTGTAAGAGTAGCTTATGCCAGTAAGTGGGCTGAATATGGACAAAAGTCCTATATTAAAATAGTTAACATTTTTCTCTCACAGAGCTTCACCAGAAAATCACTTTTTTTTTCTCTTTTTTAATGGTGAAAAAAATAGTTAATTTAATAGTGTCTTCCTAAACATTTTTCATTTCAAACAGATTATCTTGAAACAATATGAAGGCACACTGCCAAAAAAAACACACAGAAGAGAACAAAGTTCAGCATTTATGAAGAACAAGATGAAGACAATATAAATAGCTTCTTTTATTCTGAACTTAATAATTCAAAAATCTCTTATTTAAAAAAAAAATAAAAAAAGAAAAGAAAGGGGAAAAAAAGCATTCACAGAACTCAGCAATACTATTCTTCTTTTCTTCTTGTGTCCTGTTTTCCCCTGAGCTATTTCAGTCTTCTACATTGTCAGCAGAGAAACTTATTTTCATTAAAACTCATGACATTTTCACTACCAGGACAGCTAGGTATTATGCTGGAATTACTTTTGTCACTTTCAAGTCACTGAAGCATATACATCAGAATGGAAGAGATGGATTTTGTTTATTATTTGTCTTAGTGTTGTTTAAATGACAATCTAATAGAAACAAGGAAGAACACCACAGCTACCTGCTGACAGCATTTACATGTATAGCAAGTGAATATATTAAGACACTAATGATAACTGCATTCTTGCAATAATATTTGCAAGCTTTGTTTTAACAGATGAAGTGATGCACAACTACAATTACTTACGTCATGGCAAGTTCACCACTCAATTCATGAATTGTTTCCTGCAACATTATAAGCTTTCATATACTTCCTCCTCCAAATGCTTTCCAGACCTAACCACACTTTAATTGGGACTGATTGTAGACTGTAACATCCACGGTTTATGGGGCATAAAACTGAAAGTTCCATTTAGGATCAGTTCTACAACTTCTTCCAGTCTAGAAAGAATGACTATTGAAGAGAAAAAATTCCACTAAGTATTATTGCCTCTGCATATTTAAAGTCATCAGATGAATAATGACTTTCACAGAATACATGAAATGCTGAATACAACTAACTGGAAATGCTTATATTTACATTACTTGTGTTTATTAAAGGAAGCTTTTCCTTAGGAACTATCTCACAACTTCATTGCCAGAATTATTATTTGCTTGTGGTTTAAGTTTGGTTTCGACAACTTAATTTTGAAATAGTCTCAGGTATAGATAACAGGCGACAGCCTCTATTATCTGTAGTGTATTATGTAGATTTTAGGCTAACTAGTTAACACTACAAATATATGAAAGGAAAAATGCTGTTCTTTATACTTACAAGATAACTGTATATCTTGTATTATTTTTTTCAATGTATGTATATTAAGAAAAATCTATGCATGCTAAATAATAATAATAATAACAACAATAACAATAATAATAAATACAGGGATGTTAACCTATAAACCAATTACCTGTTTTATTTAGCAACTCTTTCCCACTTTCCATTACCTTGAATGAAAGCCAACAAAAGGATTGGAAACTCAGTTCCTGTCTCTATTGCTGTGCATGATCTAGCAACAGAAGCCGTGTGCCCTTCACACTTAAAAGGAAGGGCAGAATTTTAGGAAAGCCAGGCAGCAGCCCATGGAATCAGCATGAAATAATTCAGAGGTACATAAACAGGGTTAACAGACCTCTCAGCTTGTAGCTGGCTGAAGTGTGCAGCTGAATCATGTGAGTATGGGTGAAGAGAACTTTAGGGAAGACCACCTAAGAAAGGAGGGTCCATGATGCAAAACTGCAACTTGGGAGTGGACATCTTAACAAAGGACCTTTAGGCAGAGTGTGCTCTAGGCTAATATCTTCCCTGGCAGCCCTGCTGCATGCATGCATAAAGCTGCTCTTTATGTGAGAGTGGAGTGTATTAAGCTGTGCCTAGGGGTGGATGAAGAAGTGAGTCGACAGGTAACAATTAAAGGACAGGCTAACATGGATGACACTGTTGTGGGTGTTTACTTCAGGCCACCTGATCAGGAAGAGAAAGTCAACGAGGCTTCCTACACACAGCTGAAAGTAGCCTCATGGTCACAGCTCCTGGTTATTATGGTGGACTTCAATCACTCTGACATCTGCTGGGAAGACCACACACCTACGCACAAACAGTTTTCCTTCAGATCATTGGTGATAACTTTTTGACACAGGTGGTGGAGGAGACAGTAAGAAATGTGCTGCTGGACCTTGTACTAACAAAGAAAGAAGGACTGGTTGCAGACTAGATGGGTAGGAGCAGCCTTGGCTGCAGTGACCGACAATGATATGGTGGTGTTCAGGATCCTATGTGGAGGAGGAAGCAGGGCAATAAGGATTGAAACCCTGGACTTCAGAAGACAAAACTTTAGCCTCTTGAAGGACCTACTTGAAAGAATCTCATTAGTTAGGGCCCTAGAAGGAAGGGGGTCCAAAAGAGCTGGTCAATATTCAAGCATCACTTCCTCCAAGCTCAAGGTTGGTACATCCCTGTGAGAAAGAAGGCAAGCAAAAGGGGCAGGAGACCTGCATGGGTGAGAAAGGAAATCCTGGCAAAACTCAAACAGAAGAAGGAAGTATACAGAATGTGGAAAAAGGGACAGGCCACTTGGGAGGAATATAGGAATGTTGTCAGAGTATGCAGAGATGTGATGAGGAAGGCTAAGGTCCGTTTGGAATTAAATCTGGCAAGGGATGTCAAGGACAACAAGAAGGGCTTCTTCAAATACATCAGTAGCAAAAGGAAGACTTGGGAAAAGTCTTTTGACACTGTCTCCCATAACAACCTCATAGGCAAGCTCAGAAAGTGTGGGATAGATGAGTAGATGGTGAGGTGGACTGAGAACTGGCTGGATGGCAGAGCTCAGAGGGTTGTGCTCAGAGGTGCTGTGTATAGATGGAGGCATGTAGCTAGCGGTGTCTCTCACGGATCAGTACTAGGTCCAGTTTTGCTCAACTTACTCATCAGTGAACTGGATGAAGAGACAGAGTGCACACTCAGGTGGTTTGCTGATGATACAAAACTGGGAGGAGTGGCTGATACACCAGGGGGCTGTGAGAGATCTGGACAGGCTGCACAGCTGAGCAGTGAGGAACCTCATGAAGTTCAACAAAGTCCTGCACCCAGGGAGGGATAATCCAATGCACCAATACAGGCTGGGGGCTGACCTGCTGGAGTGCAGGACTGTGGAGAAGGAGCTGGGATTCCTGGTGGCAGCACGTTAACCACCAGTAAGCAATGTGCCCTTGCAGCCAAGAAGGCCAATGGTATCCTGAGGTGCATTAGGAAGAGTGTTGCCAGAAGACTGAGGGAAGTAATTTCCCCCCCTTTACTCAGTCCTGGTTAGGCCACACTCGGAGTATTGTGTCCAGTTCTGGACTCCCAAGTACAAGATGAACATGTTGCTGCTAGAGTGAGCCCAAAAGAAGGCTATGATAGACACGGAGCATCTGTCATACAAAGAGAGGCTCAGAGAGCTGAGCCTGTTTAGCTTGGAGAAGAGCAGAGTGAGGGGGGATCATATCAATGCATTTAAGTATCTGAAACACAGGATGTTCCATCTGAATATGAGAAAAAAGTTCTTTACTCTGAGAGTGACAAAATGGTAGAAAATGTTGCCATGAGGACTAGAGGAGTCTCCTTCTCTGGAGATATTCAAAATGTGATGTAATCCTGGGAAATGCACTCCTGAAGCCCTGATTGAGCAGAAAGGATGGAATACATGAATTCCAGAGACCACGTCCAAACTCAGCCACACTGTGACTCCGTGAGCCCATGATCAGGAGACACTTTTGTACTGTGAAGGTGACTGAGGACTGGAACAGGTTCCCCAGGGAGGTGGTACAGTCTCCATCCTTGGAGATATTTAAAACACCTTCAGGACGTGGTCCTGGCAGCCTGCTGTAGGTGAGCCTGCTGGAGTGTGGACATTTTCCATGATGACCTCCAGAGGCCCCTTCCACCCTCAGCCATTCCATCCTGTCAAGGGATTTCCCTTTGCCTTTTCCCAGAACTGAGTCCTTCTTCCCTGGCAGGTCTCACACAAGGTGAACTGGGCCATCTGATGGGACTGAGGAGGTCACCAGGGCTCCCTTGCCTGCACTGCTCCCCAGCCCGTTGCTGAGCCTTTGTGCTTGAGGGCACCAGTCTCTCATCACAGGACCCAACAGGCCTGAAGATGAGCAAGTTGCCGCAAGGTTGGCAATGTCCCACTAGGCAGGCTTTCCCCCCTTGGGGTGTTTGCCATCCTTGCTGAGCAGCTTTGCAGGGCAGCCACAGAGCCCCCTGTGATGTCAGCAGCATGAGTGTAACTGGGTGTGAGCTCTGCATTTGGCAGAGGCCACAGGTGCTGTCCCTGCACACTTCGTCCAGGGCTCGTGTGGGCACACACACAAGTTGTGCAGGCTCGAGCAGGGCTGTGGGCATGCTCGCCAATTATTGGCCTTGTGGGGAGCAGCAGTTCTACACGCTGAGCCAAGGCAGCCCCTGCCAGTGCTGCTGTCCCTGCTGCCTGCCTGTAGGGTGCTGAGGGTCCCACAGAGCGGCTGTCCCGTGCCTGTGGGTATGACGAGGGAGCTGGGGCTGTGAGCAGTCCTGAAGGCTTCCAGTCAATTGCTGTACCTTTCCTGACCGCCTCCTTCAGGTACCCTGGGCTAACTCAAGCTTTGACTGGGATGCAGAACTGGGACTCCACGGCCTTGGGCATGCCAGCTCTTCCCCCAGCGCTTCCTGACAGGAGGCCAGAGCCCACCTTGGGCTTGAAGCGTGGGCCAGTGTGGAGGACATCAGGGCTTCCCTTCCTGCTCTCTTCCTACTAGTCTTCGCACATCCAACAGACACAGACGCAAATCCCATCGTGCCCCACATGTCTGCCCTGCCCCAGCTCCTGCCAAGCTCCCGGGCGGGACGCTCCACCATGAGCCGCACGTGTTCCCCCTGCCCAGGGAAGGCCCTCTGACCAAAGCTGCACCAGAGGCTGCCATCGCTGCTTCTCAGCCCACCAGGAGCCCCCTGGGAAGCCTTTGCCACCTCTCTCCCACAGTGTTCTTGGGCTCTCCCTGCTTTCACACTCAAAGTGCAAGGAACTCTGGGCCACTCAGCATGTCTCTCTTGGCAGGACGTGGCGTTGCGCGCTGAGGAACTCCTGGAGGAGAGCAGCCCTGCTGTGACGGGCAGCAGCAGCCAGCTGCAGCAGGTGGGGCCAGCTGAGGCAGCAGCAGACTGCCCATGCCCCATCTGCCTCGACAACACCACAGACGCAGCCTACGTGGACCCATGCTCCCACCGCTTCTGCTATGCCTGCATCCAGCGCTGGGGCAGAGGGAGCAACACCTGCCCACTCTTCAGGCAGCTGTTTGAGTGGGTGGTGCACAGGCTGTGAGAAGATGACGAGCGTGAGGAGTACGGAGTCAGCTCGTCTGCCCGCCACAGTAGGAACCGTGCCAGAGAAAGAGTGCGCAGCAGATCCCTGCAGCAGCGCTACAACTCGCGCAGACGGCCCAGCAGCTGTGGCCCCTCAGCTGGCAGGAGGGGACCTGTGGGGCCCAACCGAGCATCCAGGGGCGGCACAGCTGCGGGGCCTGCAAATGCCACCCCCCGGCAGGCTCATGCATGCAAGGCTCCTTGGGACCAACCCTACAGCATGTAGGGGAGCGCTTGGGAGGCCTGTGGCGCTAATCTTCATCTACTCTGGTTGGGAAGCACCAGGAGCTGGGATCTTTGAAATCTTTTACTTCCAATAAATGCCCAGATACATTTCTGTGAGGGTGCTTTTCTACACCAAAGAACTGTCTCCTCTAAGGAAGGCTTTCCAACATGGTCTCACAGGGGGGAGTGTTTTGTGGAGCACACAATGATTGCATTTAATGCAAATGCCAAAGTAGAAGGCACATCCCTCACCCTCTTCCAGGCTCCCACTTCCCAGAACGAGCCCATGGCTGTCCCAGCCCTTTGGCCAGCACCCAGCTTGCAGGTCCTGAGGAACTGCGTCTCGTGCAGCTGCCAGGAATGGAATACAGGCCATGCTCACAGCCCCGTCCCCGCTGTGCACCCCAGCCCGAGGGACCTAGTACTTGAACAGGTTGCCCAGAGAGGCGGCAGAGTCTCCATCCTTAGAGGACTTCAGAAGGTCACCCTGACATGGTCCCAGGCAACCTTCATTAGAAAGCCCTGGTATAGCAAGTGTGTGGACTATATGATCTTCAGAGGTTCCTTCCAACCTCAGCCTCTATGTGATTCTGTGAGCCTGTGATCAGGAGGCACTTTTGTACTGTGAAGGTGACTGAGGACTGGAACAGATTGCCCAGGGAGGTTGTACAGTCTCCATCCTTGGAGATACTCAGATGCCATCAGGACACGGTGCTGTGCAGCCTGCTGTAGGTGAGCCTGCTGGAGTGTGGACATTTTCCAAGATGACCTCAAGAAGTCCCTTCCACGTTCAGCCAGCCATTCTGTCCTCCGAAGGGCTTTCCCTTTTCCTTTCCTAGCACTGAGTCCTTCTTCCCTGATAGCTGCCATAGGTGGGGAATTAGGGTATTGACATTTTGCTGTTGGATTAATCATTCTACTCCATTTATCTTCTCCACTGTACTGCTCTGTCTCTTAAGGTTGTACTAGATTATCTCACATGCCTTTTCAAACCTAAATGATTCTATATGATTTTATAACCGAGGTTTTAGATGCAGTCACTGTCTGGAATTTTGGAATAAAAAAATAAATAAATGGATTTGTCTTTTCACTTCTCTTTTCTTTTTAATTTGTACTACTGAACAGAATGTAAAAATCTCCTTCAAACACTAATTTGTTCTGCAAATGTGGCCTTGTTTCGTATGAATAATCAAGACGTTTACAATTTTGAGAGGAAGCCTGTGGGCAATGATGCATTCTTGGCATAACAGACACCTCTGTAAGCCAATTACATTTTTCCTCGTAGATGGTTCTTCCAACACAATAAATGACAGAAGAAAAAAAGAAAAAAAAAGAAAAAGAAAAAGTTCCAGGTGCAAGACTTTTCTTTCGCTTGGCTTTCACTGCCATGCCTACAGGCTGACCTCCCCACAAAAAGACAACAAACATATTGAAGCAAAGTCATCTAGGCTAGAAGCCCATCCTCACTCAAAGACAGGTGCTTCTCAGCTAGGCCAAAATATAAGAGAAGTAACAGCATGTATGTTTAATTGTGCTTCCTATGCCCTAAATTAAATTTATCCACAATTCATTGTAATGAGAAAAAATTAAGCAACATCTTTGGATTCCCCTCTTCACCTGGCTTCTTTAAGCATCCTTCTGATGGTACCCAAGAGAACACAAGGAATTGTTCTTCTTAGGAAGACTTAGGAAGGCTGCATGGCTATGACAAGACCTAGAGTACAGGCAAATGCTCTACTGTCTAAAATTTTCCAGTAAGAGGTTTCTGTTCTATGAATTTATTATTTTATATATATATATTTTTGCAAACAATGTTTATATGCTATGACTAATGCCCTCCTGTAATGGATTAATTTTAAATTATTTTTCCCTTTTTATCAGTTTGTAGTTTCTAGACCAGGAAAAAAAATCTACAGGTTAAAAAGCAGATTATTGTTTATGGATTTCAGACAACGTTTCTTTACCACTGCTAATATATGAAGAATAACCAGTGTTTGACAACACTGGGAGATGTTTGAACTAATGTAGTGCCCCAGTGAAGTGCAAGGAGACAAATATACACACAAAACCTTAGATAATGTTTAAAAACTTCAAATTTGGAGGAATTTCTGAGTTTGAGATGGCTCTTTTCTTTGGCTGGACCTTCATGTTTTGCCTTCATTTTTGGAGTTTAATGTCCTTCTAGTAAGATAGTAGAAGTTTTTTTCCCTCCTCTCAGTTCCTTCAGAGGACATCTAATTCTGAGCTCATCGAGTTACCACAGTTAAAAATGTGAGGTTCTGAGATGGAGATTCAGTCCCCAAAGGCTGAAGGAAGTACATGAGACATGTACTTGAGTGTAGAGGCGTCTCTCCCCATAGCCAAAAAATGTGACTTTTAAGGAAGCTAAAATGCAAACAAAGATCGTGGTTATCTAATATGTGGGGTGTGGGGAGAAGGGGGGGGAAGTATTATGCAAATACATAAGAAAATCAGTTACGCACTTCCCTTTGGGTAACTTCCTCATCAATGTTGCAGAGAGTGGGTGCTCCAGACATAATACATGAGTTTAGCATCTCAGCCTTTTCATCCATGGAGAGAGGTAGAACATTTTTACAAAACAGAGGAGCAAAACTTAGGAAAACACACCTTGAAAGTGTTTGAAAGAATCTGTGCTGATCATACAGCTACCCATAGCTTACTCCTCTTTGACCTGCTATGTTTAGACAAGGATAAGGCTAAAATCATGGTGTTACTGAAAGGTTTTCTTCGCAGTGAGCACAGTGTTACTGAGGTATTGATCTCCACTGTACGTAAAAAATAATAAATAGGAAATATGAATCTCACTACAAAGATAAACCAAGAATATGGAAGGAGACTTAGGGTCAGCCAAGTGATTACTGTACTCATCCAACTATAAAAAGAGCAAAGGACTGAATTAGGACAAAAGATCAAAAGACATGCAATGGTGAAACAGAGCTCTGAGTAAGCTCTTTATTTGAACAGTTAATTTTTCCATTCCTTTGTTTTTCAAAGTAATATTCTGTGGGCAGTCAAGGAACAAAGGAAGTATAGTTCAGAGCAAATGTCTTCCTCATGGTCAAGACTTAAGAAATATTTACTAGACAGAATGATAAAAATACAGTGCAACAATTTGTTCTAGCACAGGGTGATACGAGGGTCAGGCTGGGGGTTAGGGAAAGGTTCTGCACCCAGAGGGTGGTTGGGCACTGGGACAGGCTCCCCAGGGCAGTGGGAAAGGCACTGAGCCTGCCGGAGTTCAAGAAGTGTTTGGACAACGCTCAATACATTAAGCATTGTGGTATTTTCAGTTTTCTATAATCTTAATAGTATATTCCATAATTATATACATTCTGTTATGATTAGCATAAAGGCATTATAAATTTATTGTTATCACCTCACAGATATTTACATCTTTATGCATTTGGAGCAGATATTTACATCCGTGTAGTATTTTGACAAATACAATGGATAATAATAATTAAGGTTGACCTTTCTGACCTACTGAAAAAATCTAAGATCTTATTAATTCAGCTAGTAACACTGATGATTTTTACAGCTTTTGTAGATAGTGACATCTCTGAACAACGTCCATTCATCATAACGAAAGAGATGGGTATAGTGCTGGCATAAAGAAAAAGGTGACATCCACAGGATCGCCACCACATTTCTTGCAGTATGTTAGTCTTCTTCAGGGAAGTATCCTAGCTTTGTATTGAAGCCTAGGACAGTCCATCTCAGTATCCATGTACTGCATCTCTCACCAGCTTACAGTCTACAGCAGCTTTTCCACCACTCATCTTTGGACCTCCATCTCTATGAGAGAATTCATGACTTTTATTCATGAGTTTTCTCCAATGTCTCCATGAGAAGTTTTCTTCCTATAGTCAAGTTAATTTATCTGATTTCTGTAGCTTCCGTCTGAGCATCTAAGCATTATGCTGCACTATTTTTATTCTACACTTCAGACTCTACAATATGCTTTCTTTCATAGAATCATTAAGATTGGAAAAGACCTCTGAGATCACCTGGTCCAACCATCCCCCTAGCACCAATATCACCCACTAAACCATGTCCCTTAGCACCACATCCAACCATTTCTTAAACACACCCATGGACGGTGACTCCACCACTTCCCTGGGAAACCCACTCCAATGCCTGACTACTCTTACTGAGAAGAAATGTCTCATAATTTCCAAACTGAACCTTCCCTGGCACAACTTGAGGCCATTCCCTCTAGTCCTGTCACTAGTTACCTGTGAGAAGAGGCTGACCCCCAGCTCCCCACACCTTCCTTTCAGGTAGGTGTAGAGAGAATGAGGTCTCCCCTGAGTTTCCTCTTCTCCAGACTAAACAATCCCAGTTCCCTCAGCTGCTCCTCATGGGACTGGTGTTCTAGGCCCTTCACTAGCTTCATAGCCCTTCTCTGGACATGCTCCAGGGCTTCGATGTCCTTCTTGTAGTGAGGAGCCCAAAACTGAACACAGTACTCGAGGTGTGGCCTCACCAGAACAGAGTCCAGGGGGATGATCACCTCCCTGGTCCTGCTGGCTACACTATTCCTGGTAACAGCCAGAACCAGTTGGCCTTCTGTTGCTCCACACACACTCCCAGGCAATGCTGACAGATACACAAAGCATATCTGTTAGACTTCAAGCAAATTTCGCTGATACTATTTCTTCAGCTTTTGTCTCTCATTAGCACTTTTATCAGACATCTGTTTTGGGAGCCAAGTTCCATATTTTACTTTATAGCAGTTCAGTTTCAGAAGCATTTTCATACTTTCAAATAATTCTGATTTCTCACAGTGTTTTTATGATAACTACAGTGATCCTGCTAGGCTGTTTAAACAATGAGATGTACATTTAACAGAATTGTAGCTTAAATAAAGTCTGTCTGGGAACAAGCCTCTGGTCACTAGTAATCACAACAGCAGCAGCTGATGTGTACTGAGAAGCGTGTGGGGCTTGCGACATCTCAGGAGGTGTGTGAGGGGGTGCCTGGGCCCTGCCTCTTGGCCTCTGTGCTCTGTGTGCACTGTGTCTAGAGGCACCAGCCTGCAGGCAACAGCCTCAAGAGAGGGCCTGGCACAAGCTGGGCACAGCCAGCTGAAGCACAGTCATCTCGAATGCCAGGCAGTCACATATAACCCACCCCTAGAGAACGCCAGCACCCACGGCAGTTTGCATGGCAGTCCATAGGGTGGCCATTAGAAGGGCAGAACACCCTGTCACTCTGTCAGTGGGTGGCCCTATCTGGTCACCTGCTCTGCTCACTAGCAGGCCTGGGCTGGGGCCTTGGAGGCCTCCCCAGCCACAACAAAACACATTAAACAATATTCTGTCAGGTGTGTGGCAAGGAGGAGGCACAGACATGGTGACCACCCAGCAGACAGCCATGCCCTCTGCTTCTGTTCCTCTCATGCTCTGTGGGATTGAACTCTGGCAACCAGGCAGCTCATGCGACCACCCAGCTCTCAGGCTGTGGGCTGTGCTTGGTGCTACTCCTGAGACCTACCTGCCTCAGTGGGGGAAACGTTAGTTGGTCCATAAACTAGTGAGGCTGAGACCGAAAGTGCTTTAAACAAGGATCACCAAGGCACTAGGAATACTAGACCCTAGGAAATTAGGAATACTGAGGTTAAGCCAAAGGACAGTACAGTACCATCTGAGGATGGCTCCACAGGGAGAGTACAGATCTGCAGTTCACATCTGCAGGGAATAAAAAGAAAAGCCAAAGCTCCACCTGAGTTGATACTGGCCAATGTGGTGTCAAATAAACAAGGCCTTACTTGCCAAGTATGTCAATAGTGAGATTAGTTCAAAGGAAAACATTGAACTGCTACCTAATGGAGGTGTTAACCTAACAAGTAAGGATGAGGCTAGCCAACTTGTACCCATTTACAGAAAGAGCAAGAAGGCATAAGAGAAGACCCAGGAAACTACACACCTGCTAGTCTAACCTCCATTCCTAGAAAAGTTATGGAGAAGATTTTTTCTGGGGGATCCTGAAAGTTGGTTAAAGAACAAACCTATTACCAGGAATAGTCAACATCGGTTCATCAAGGGAAAATCCTGCCTTATTAACCTGATCTTCTATGATAAAGTGACTCACTTGCTGGACAAAGAGAAAGCAGCAGATGTAATCTTTCTTGAATTTAGTAAGGTATTTACTGTTGTCCCACACAGTATCCCTCTGGATAAATTCTTCAGCTGTGAGATAAACAGTTTCGTGCTACACGGGGTGATGAACTGGCTCAAAAGTAGTGCTGAAAATGTTGTGAATGGGGCTACATCTAGCTGGCAGATGGTCTCCAGTGGTGTTTGCCAGGGGTCAGTTCTAGGTCCAGTTCTGTTCAACACTGTTATCAATGATCTGGATACAGGAGTGGAATATATCCTCAGCAAGTTTGCCAGTGACACTAAACTGGGAGGTGCTGTTGACTCCCTGGAGGGAAGGGAGGCCGTGTAGAGGGATCTAGATAGATTAGAGCAGTGGACAATCAGTAACAACATGAAGTTCAAAAAAGGAAAATGCCACATGATACACCTAGCATGCAGTAATGCTGAACATAGCTACAGACTAGGAGGCCAGTGGCTATAGAGCAGCTCAGCAGAAAGGGATTTGGGGGTGCTGGTCAGCAGCAGGCTCAACATGAGCCAGTAGCACGCCCTGGCAGCCAAGAGGGCAAACCACATTTTGGGGTGCATTAAAAAGTATAGTTGGCTATTCAGAAGGGGTCATTTTGCTGCTGTATTTAGCACTGACTTGAATATTGTATGCAGTTCTGGGCTTCTCAATATGTAAAGAACGTGCATCTAGAGGAGGGCAACAAAGCTGATAAAAAGGCTGGAAGGCATGTCCTGTGAGGATAAGCTGAGGACACTGGCGTTGTCCAGTCTGAAGAAAAGGAGGCCAAGAGGTGATTTTATGGCTGTCTACAACGTATTGAGGAGGGGAAGTGAAGAAGCCAGTGCTAGTCTCTCTCACCGTGACAGGACATGTGGGAATGGCACAAAGAACCTCCAGTGGCGGTTTGGACTGGATATCATGAAAAATTTCTTGATTCTGAGGCTTCCTAGTAAGGTGGTTGATGCCCCAGACCTGTCATTATTCAAGAGGCATTTTGACAATGTGCTTATTAATATTCTTTAACCTTTGTTTAGCCCTGAAGTGTTTAGGTAGTTGGACTAGATGGTTTTTGAAGGTCTCTTCTAACTGAACTGTATCTAAGATATAGAATATAGTAGCTTTGAGCCCAGAAGATTTTTCTGCTGAGCAGTTCACAACCTGAGTCTAATAATACCGTTAGTAACAAGTGGGATTGTCCATCTGTGCCAGGTTGTGTGCTCTCACGATTCTGAATGTCAGTGGCCTTGCTGTTAGCTTTCTCATCTGAAGTAAAAACAGTGTTTGCTCTAGTTAATGTAACTCCTCAGCATTTTGGCCACATGAGAACAAAAACCTGCTTGTTGAACAAGTTACACTTCATCTACCAGGTTTAGAGTAAACACCAATTATCTACTCCTTTGTACCAAAGTCATTCATCCAAAGAACTGGAAAAAAATCACAAACATTTAAAAGTATTACCAGCTTCAAAAAAAAAACCCTGTCATTTTAAAAATATTTTTGTTTGGATGTGCTTTCCAGAGTCATTTCTATCTGTACTGAAGATGGTTAGATAGATGTTTTTATCTACACTGAACCATGACAGAAAAGCCTTCAGTTATTTGAAACTGCATCTGACACTCTGATATCATCAGACGACTCCAGGCACTATAGCTAGTGAAATATTTCCTGAGGAAATTTTACTTGACTTGGCAGCACTATTACTGTCCTATTACAAGGCAAACAGATGCTTAGAAAAAGCACCATGTATGTTATTCAGGGGCTTCCTATGCTCACAGTAGGAATTCTAAAACAAACAAACAAACAAATAAAATAGAATTTGTTCTGGTGCTCATAAAGTGTCTTTAGCTGCCTTCCATGAGCTTCTGTACTTAGTATATGGAGAGCCATTGCTCAACAAAAAAAACCATCTTTAACTGATGCTGGGTATCTATTTTCTCTCTTCCACAACACATTCCTTTTCACACTCTTCTGTCTTTGGAAGAATATTCACATTTCACAGTTTTCCTCTAAAAACCTTTTGATACTTTGAACTTTAAAATGCTCAGAATGTTACTGAAACTAACTAAATAAATACTGCCAGACAAATAAACAAAGCTTTCTCTTCTCTCTTTTTGTTTTTCTTTAGGAAAAAAAAAATCACAAAAATATCAACACTTCCTTTCCCCTTCTTAGAATGCTCAACTAGTCAGTAGTTCTTTGCCTCCTTTGCCAGGGAGCTCTTACGCTGTCACAAATGCAATGATTGCCCCTGGCTAAAGATACCTCCTGTCAAAGCAAGCATTCCTATCTAAAAACAGGTAGCATCATTTATATAGAAGCATGCTGCCTTTGGGGCAAAGTAGTTTACTTTGATCAGTACTCATTAAGCCACCATCCAGAAAAGCGGACCCACTATTTGCTAACATCCAAAAGAAAGTAATCAAGATATTCCAGGAAGACCCTTGTCTAGTCTCCTGAGAAACAGTTTTCCTTCTGTGACAAGATGTGAACAGACCTTTTTGGGTCCAGCTTGCCCTTCACCAACACAGATGCTTAGAAAAAGCACCATGTATACTATTCAGGGGTGTCCTATGCTCACTGTATGAACTATAAAACAAACAAACAAACAAAATGTAATTTGTCCCACCAGCTTTGGGCTCTTCAGTGACTGCAGAAGAGTACATGCGTAACTGTCTCTTCTCAGAGCTGACAAAACAGACTGGGCAGAGGTGCCCTTAGAAAAATGTATTTGGGGAGCCAAAAGCTACCTCTAAGTACTTGAATTACTGAGCCGATATATAAAGTTTTTATATATATGTATCAAGTTCTTCTCTTTTTTTTTTTTTTTTCTGTTTGTTTGTTTCATATTTAGTGCCTTTCCAGACAAAATAGCACTCAAACAGTAGAAAGTAAAGCACTGTTACGTACCATAGAGGCTATCACTGCTGCTAGACAGAGCTGTGAAATGAACATATAAAGTCATTCAGAACATGTGAAGAGCAAAACAAAAATATTATCAGTCTACTTGAAAGAAGAATTGCTAAAAATAACAGCAACTTCCCATCCAATGGCCTGGGTATTTTCAGGTTCATTGACAGAGTGACACTGAGCATGTCAGCATAGCATGTTTCCAGATGGAATATATTCTTTTCACAGAAGACTTGGGTTGTAAACCAGAGGCTGCTACAACAAAATAGTTATGAGCAAGAAGTCACAGTAAAATCAAAACACATCAAAATGTCACTAAAATTTCCTAAATACTTCCCTTCCTTCTCTCCCTCCTCCTCCTTCCCTCCCCCCCCCCCCCCCCCCCCCCCACACACACACACTTTTTTTGTCTCTTTTTCTCTTCCTTGGGGAGGGCTGGTCAGAGGGGAAGAGGTGGTAATGTGATATTAGTTTACACAGCTAGACTGCCAACATTAAGGATCAGTTTCTTAAATAAAATCTGTTGAATAATTTTCTAGTTAGAAGCCAGATCAAAGGAAGGAAGGCTTCTCCAAAAATAGTATCTTCCAGCAATGGGGCCAGCTCTTCCTGGCTAGCTTTTATGAAGACACATATATTACAAAGGTAGACTACATAATGAAAATACACTACTACCAATCAGCACATCATTGAATCAACAGTCCAGTCTAAGGGACAGGAAACCCTTTTAGCTAGCAAATGACCACTTGGATGAACTGTACCCTTACTTCTCATGTAAAATATGAGAACGTTCGAGAACTGCAATGCAGAGAGAGATGAGCCCTCTCCTTCCTCCCACAGAGGAAGCCCATTTGCAGCACCTGGACCAGTGAAAGACTCTCAACAAGGCACGTTTATCACTCTGGGCAGAGAGAGGATGCACCTGGCCTCAACACGTTCTGGGCCAACAAGCAGTATTTCCCTAGCTCTTGCATGACAAACTGCCAATCTGGAAAAAAATAGCTCATAGTCAGGCTTCTTTACTCATGGTGTACAGTCCTCTGTGCAATGTCAGTGATTACACTGCCAAATGGTCCAGTGGTAGTAGTTGTTACAGCAGGCTAACAGAAGATTGCATCCTTTGTTGCAGCAAGAGGGTCCAGTGGATTTGAATTCACTCTTCCTCTGCCCGATATTTTCCTGCACTTCTGTGCACCTGTCCAGATCTTTGTTATGCTGACTGGATGGAGATAGTCACAAAGTAGTTCAGCTAACCGGAAGCAGCAGCAGTTTCTTGCCTCATGTGACGTGAGGAGAAAATATTCACTCGATACCACCTGCCTCACCTCCCACTGTGATTTGGGGCCTGTCCTAACGTATGCATGACCAGAACTGGTCAGAACTACGCTCTTTGTCTCGATGCTCATTATTTTAAATAACACGTAGAATCATAGAATGGCTTGTATTGGAAGACACCTTAAAAACCATCTAATTCCAACCCCCTTCCATGGGCAGGGACACCTCCCACCAGACCAGGCTGCCCAAAGCCCCATCTAGCCTGGCCTTGAACACCTCCAGGGATGGGGCATCCACAGCTTTCTCTGGGCAACCTGTGCCAGTGCCTCACCGCACTCACAGTAAAGAATTTCTTCCTTATATCTAATGTAAACCTACCCTCTTTTAGTTTAAAACCACTGCTCCTTGTCCTATCACTATGCTCTTTGACAAAGAGTCCCTCCCCAGCTTTCCTGTAGGCTCCCTTTAGGTACTAGAAGGCCACTCTAAGGTCTCCCTGGAGCTTTCTCTTCCCCAGGCTGAACAACCCCAACTTCCTCAGCCTGTCTTCATAGGAGAGGTGCTCCAACCCTTTGATTGTCTTCATGGCCCTCCTCTGGACTTGCTTCAACAGGTCTGATTATGCAGGGGGCTCCAGAACTAAATGAAGTACCCCAGATGGGGTCTCATGGGAGCAAAGTAGAAAGGAAGAATCACCTCCTTCGCCCTGCTGGCCACACTTCTGATGTCTCTCAGGAAATGTTTGGCTTTCTGGGCTACAAGCGCATATTGACAGCTCATGCTGAGCTTCTTGTAAATCAAGATTCCTAAGTTCTTCTCCTCAGGGCTGCTTTCAGTCTGTTCTCCACCCACTTTGTACATGTGCTTGGTATAGCCCCAGCCCAGAAGCAGGACCTTGCACTTGGTCTTGTTGAATGCCATGAGGTTCACACAGGCCCACCTCTAAAGCCTGTCAAGCTCCCTTTGGATGGCATCCCTTCCCTCCAGTGTGTCAACTACACCACAGAGCTTGGTGTGATTCTTAGAAATTTGCATGATGGTACCCTAATTCAAAAGATAGCTAATCCTACTACTTGATTTACAAAAATAATCCTTACTTAAACATATGATTGGCTTTACTAACTTTTGAGTAAAATATCATGTATTCTTTGAAATGCAGTTGTAAGTTCTAACACCGCATGTCAAAGAGAGACTACATTAATGTTTCTTCCTTCACTTACATTCCCTGTATTTCAGATATTGGAGACCTTCATGTTGCCAAAGTCTTGCTTTTGTTTTTACATACAGTGAACTTGTTGTCTTGATTTGCATTATCAAATTTGGGCTGAGTTTCCCATAGTCGGAACCTATCCAAAACTGCCTGCTTAGAGCACCCGCCAGCTTGCTTTTCTGTGTTCTTTACAAACAATATGTTAAAAAGGGGGGGTTAATTCAAATTTTCCTGTGCCATGTTTTTAAAGAGGTTGAAAGAAATCTGTCTTTATAGTAAGTTTCTAGCCACAGTTTTTCAATCTAAATTAAGAAGCCAACTTTTCAGGCAACCCTACCAAAAATCAAGAAATAGCGTTTCTAAAAAACATTACGACATTGTTTTTAACTAAGATTAACTCTGCTGAAATTTGTCAAGCCAGTTGTGAAATCTGAACGAGAATTTTTAAAAGCAGAACTTCACACTTGGTGATCAGCAGTGACATCCATTTTAACATTTTAGCTCATCATCCTGAAGTCTAATTCTGTTCTCAGATATACTTGCTTTAACTAAGAGAAACCCCACAGGCTTTTACATGTTTTAAACACTGTGGTCTAAAAAATAAAGAGTTTTTCCTTTTCTCACTTACTTCATTATCTAGTCCAAGGAAAGGAGAATAATAAGAGAGACTGTGTAGGAGGATGAGTGCAGGACAGCTGTGGCTGGTGCATTCAGTGTTGACCCCTGGTCCTTTTACTCATTTCACTGGATCTGTTGCTTAAGATAAGAATTTTTAAGTATTAAAAAAAAAAAAAAAATGTCAAACGTTATTTTTGTTTACTTTATAACGTTAAAATATTTAGTTGATTGTGCACCCATTTCCCTGGCATATATATTCTACTCTAACACTTCCTGCCTGTGTTTTCTCTAGCTACCTCCAAACACAATTGTGATTCCTGCAGTCCTGTAATTTCAGCTCCATCCCCAGCCTAGGAGTTACTGTGTGGATTTATGAGGCTAGATTTACATACTAGTGCCTCAAATCCTACTTTTTTTACAAAAGTTTTTTGTGCCTCTGATCTCTTTACTAAGCATCAGCTCTGAAATATTCCCTGTGCTGTCTCCTTGCATTTTGAAAGGAAGAGAAATTGCTGTATATATTAGGATTTATCCATCCAGGACACCTGGTATCCCATACCTGATCTGAAGAACACTGTCCCAAGGCAAGGAAAGACAAAGCCAGACAAATGGCAAGGTAGTTCTAGCCATTTAAATTAACATATTTCCAACATAAGCTAGTTACAAACTGAGTGATAGTGAAACTGCACAAAGCAGTACTCTGTATCATACTTCTGCATGCTTGCTATTTAGATTCTAATACTTGCTAAATTTGTAGTTGCTCTGGTACGTGGTAAAGCGGAAAGGCTTGCAGCGTCTTGCAAATACAGGGGTTTCCTTAGAACATGAGGATCCCAGCAGGTCTCAAAAACATTCTCCCTTTCTTTTCTTTCAACAAACATGTTTAAAGAAGTGGCCACTTAGTCACTGTATGTACAGGGACAGGAAGTTATGACCTAAATTTAGCTTTGGAATGTAAAGACAGGCTGCAAAGTTTTATTTTATTTTTCTGAGGCAGGTGTCAAACATATCAATTTTCCATTCCTCCATCAATTTCTGTATTCCACTGGTTTGATGCAAGAGCATAAAGGCTCCTTCACACTTCTTGCACTTGCAACGCTCACGTTTACTCATTGCCCCAACAAGCAACACAGAAGTTGGTGTCCAAGGGTTTTCTTTTGCTTAATTTTATGCCTCCACGTTACCCTGTATCATGAAATTAAAAGCTACATCACACTAGCTATGTAACCTTCCTGCTGAAACCTAAAATTACAGGCTGAAAATGCAGATGTTAACCATAATTTTGTGATAAATGTATTTTTACTACACTCAAAATAAGTACTAATAATTGTGTACTTTACTACCATCTGCAGTGTAAGAAGATCCTGCAAAACCCAGGGTTTCTCTTTTTCTTAGAAGAGAAAACAAAATGCTTAACTGAAGCTGCAAAAATTTTTAACGTTTCTTTGCCAAAGCATAGCAAATGTTAGGAATGTTTATCTGTGCAAGCATTCCTAGAAATGCCAGCTAAAACATCAAAAAGTGAGCTAATGTCACCTTTTTCACCAATATTTTAGTTTGTCAAAGATAAGCAAAATTACTGTTAAATTGGATTATGAAACTGTTTCTCTGTAATAAATTGCTTTCCCCCCTCCCCCTCCTAAACTAGAAATTAAGAAGCTGATCCTGCAAACCCTTGCAAGGTGAAATGTTTTCATTCTTATGACTGAACCTTATTACTCGTGCTCACAAACATCGTCTTTTAAAAAAGACTCTTCACTCTAGATCCAAAGACATGGGTAGCCTGAGTGGTACACATGTTTGTCCCAAGTTAGGAACTCACATAAGCACATGATTATATCTAAGTACAAAATAAATAATTTAAATAGCTCATTGGGATGATTTCTCTGTAATTGTTACTCATATTCAAAGATATGTATTGCATTCCATTTAAGTAAGATATAAAACATATAAGATCCCATTTTCAGCTCTGTTACTCTGCAGCTAAACATTCAGCTGATGTGCACACAACAGATCTCCAGGCACTGATGAGAAAAGCTAAAGATACAAAGTCCACAAAGCTAAAAGAAAAACAACAACAAACTCTCAATTTTCAGTTGGTACAGATGCAACAAACACAACTGCTTACAGTCATAACATTCTAACCAGGAACACCAGCAGCAGACTCATTGCTTTCTGCTAAATACTGCATATTGTAAAAGCATTTAGGAAGGAAAAAAATAAAAATAAAAATAAAAATTACAAAATAAAAAGGTAAAAATTATGATTGTGATCCCAAGACCTCTAAACACAATGTACAATTCAGAGGTAACTTCTCTCACTCCTAATGTTTCTGGCAGAACAGATGCAAAAGAAAGGATGGAAGACTGTGATTACATCTCCATATAATATTTTTTGTTACCAGTATCTTCACAGGTGCTTAAATGCAGCTTATAATTTTACCATCAGTCTTATAAAACGTTATTTTGTTCTCAACATAACCTGCCATCTGCTTCTAAAAACAATTTTCTTTTTCTGTCTTCATGCAACTTTGGGTTGAGTCCTGCACTTGTGTCAGAACCACAGTGTGAAAATGGAAGAGAAACACAGTTCACCCTTCATTTTTTGGTGTGAACATTTCTAAAAAGAAGCAAAACCAATTGTTTCAAATGTTTTGGGATTTTGCAGTTACTTCAAGTGAATTTGAAATTTGAAGCAATTATTTACCTCTACCTATTTCAGTCTTTTGCGGGCATGTTAATTGATTCCAAACCCTTTAGTTGAAACTATTTTGTCTTCACCAAACCATATTTTTTCTCCCCCACAGGAAAACTGTCAGAATATAAAGAACATTCAAACTTCCTTATTTGTCTGTCTATCACTCAATGCTCAACAGAGGGATAAAAAAAAAAAAAAAAGAAAAAAGTCATAGTTCCTCTAAGTGGGCTGCCTCAATGTGCTGCACTCTGCTGTACTTTACGGCCTCCACGCCTGTAAAAACACACAGCTTCAGATGCTGATACTAGCCCTGCACCGGATGGCTGTGCCCATGGATTAGGCGGCAGATCCAGCCCAAAGTGTCAGGAGACCTAAGCTTCCTCGGACAAAAAGAGCATGAAAGAAGCCCAACAGAAAAGAACATTAAAAAGTAAATAAATCAGGAGCAGATCATTCCCTTAAAAGGAACAATTTTGTTTTAAAATGGAAGTATTTTACAATGTATCACACTATCTGTAGAATCAGTGCCACCTAACAAAAGCATTGCTCAGCGTTGGCCCTGAAAACATCCCTTCAACCAGCACAAAGTTTAAGCAGCGTGGCGGTAAAAAAAGAAAATTAAATGAACGTTGGCACACACAAGAAGTGATCAGCAATGAGTTGGCCATCAGGCCCGCAGTGCCCCACTTTCAACACTTCTAGTAACACTCTATGGTTGCTTTGTCAGAAACAAAATAAGGAAGTTTGATAAGAGAGAAGCCCGTTTTTAGAGACATTTTGTCGGGTGTCAAGTCTTTGCCATATCATGCACCGCTCAGAAGCCCTACAGCGGCTCGCTGTTGTGCAGATTTCGCTCTGTTTAAAACCCATCTCCACCTGCGCATAGTAACATCTATTTTTCCCCGTTGAAATTCCAGATTTGGGTTTCTTGGGCGCCGGCACTGCGCTCTGCACCTCTTTCCCCGACGTCTCCCCCCCGGCGCATCGTCCGGAGCCCCGTTTGCCGGCCGCTCCCTCCCGACGGGCGACGCCGGTGCCGGGGCCCCGCAGCCCCCCGTCCCCCAACCTCCCTCCGCCCGGAGGGGGTCTGGATGCCCCCCACACCGCCCCACACACACACCGCCCCACACCGCCCGGCGGAGCGGCCGCCCCTACAGCCCCGGCCCCGCTGCTCACCGCCGCTCGCTCGGACGCCGCCGCCGCCGCCGCCTCCTGCCTCTGCCTCCGGGAGCGAAGCGGGGCAGGGCGGCTCCCCCGGGCCGTGCTGATCCGTGCCGAGCCGTGCCGAGCCGTGCCGAGCCGTGCCGGGCCGTGCCGGGCCGCCGAAGCGCCAGGAGCGGGGCTGGACCCGCACTGGGCTCCGCGGGAGCCGCCGCTTCCTCGTTTTCTCTCGCAGCCCCGGCTACTTCCTCAAGGGGTGTCTGTCTGTCTGTCTGTCTGCGCGCTCGCCCTCCTCTGGCACGGCCGCTGCCGCCGAGCCCCGGACCCCTCCCCCGGGCACGGCCCCAGACCGCGCGGGGCTCAGCGCCGCTCCCGGCGTGCAGGAGCCGAGGGCGTCAAAGGTGGGAGGGAAGGAATAAAGGCGAGTGGTGGAGTCCCGTGTGTTTCGGGACCCTGGTGGGTTTGGGGGAGAAAATCGCTTTTGGAGGAGGGAAACAGTTTCCCACTGAAGCGATGCAGGGGCCCGTCATAGGACGGCATCTCCCCTTTGTCCTCTACTTCGCTCAAAATGTATTTCAGTCAAAAATATTTTCTAGTTTTGTAGCCGCTCCTGGTGTGGAGGAGACTCCCCTGCCTCCAAACACAGCTAAAGGAAGCTCCCTCTTCAAAACCTCCTCAGCACCCCAGGTGACGGGGAGCCAATTCCCACCCAGGTGGCCCAATGCAGCTGAAAGGTGGCAGCCATCCCCCTCCAGGGAACAACTGATCCTGGGAGGGCAAGTGGCACCCTCAGACTCGGTGAGGGTGGCATGTCTCCATCATCTGTGACTCTGCAGTGTCGCACACAGGCTGTCCATGGTGGGCTCTCTTTTCTCATTGCAAAATGGATTGCATCCCTTTTAGTTAGTACGGTTGCCAAAGTACAAAAGCCTCATGTCTCCTGCTGGTTAAAAAGATTTCTGTTTTTGCTCTGTTTCAGTGAAGGACTTGTAATTGCTTTAGGGTAGATACACCTCATATTGGCACTGCCTACGTGATAGAAAAAAGCAAAGAATTTACAAAGCCTGATTCCTGGATATGTCTTAATGGCATGGCTCTTTTCCTAACAATGTTCAAGTGTGAACAAGGCATAATATGCAGGAAATGGCTTTTGGAAAGTCGTTACAGTGCTATGAACTCGTTTTTAAGTAGAAGTCTCATCTTCAACCAGTAAAAAAAATCATAAATATTTAAAGACTTCAAATTATACATGAGCAAGATTACTGGACCTGCCCAGAGTGGATTTAACTTTATTCATAGCAGGCAATATGGTGCTGTGTCTGGGATTTTGGCTGAAACAGTATCAGTAACACACTGCCATTTTGCTGTTGCTGAGCACTGCTTGCACAGCATTGAGGCTTTCTGTGTTTTGCACTCTGCCCCCATCCCCAGCGAGCGGGCAAGCAGTGAGCAGTAAGAGGAGGGAACATGGGTGGGACAGCTGACCCCAACGGACCAAAAGAATGTTCCATACCATACCCAGCAATCAGCATGGGGGTAGATGGAGACGGGCAGGGGGCAGTGCTGTCTTCTGGCTACTGCTTGGAGACTGCCTGGGCATTGCTCTGCTTGCGGGAGGTGACACAACTGCTCGTTGTCCCTCCTGTGATGTATGGCTGTACTCTTTAGGAAGCCAGTAACCAATAATGTAAAATAATTCTTCTCTTTGGGGAAGGGGAGGGGAAAATTTATGTCTGGCAAAACAGCTACGAACAAGTTATGTCTAATGCTTCTGGAGTGATTCAGCAGATCTGTGGAATCTCCTGCCCAGTATGAACACATTCGGTAGAAACCAATAGCTTCTTCATAGCCTCCCACTAGCAGTCTCCATACAACAACTGCAATCATTTACTTTGTAATCCTCCATACTTTTTGTGAACATCTGAGGAAGTTTTGATGCTTAGTTTCTAACAAATACAATTTCAAAGACATCTGCTTTCTGAGGACATGCCTATTTCCTTAATGCATCTGCTGTGGTGGGAGGCTTTGCAACCACACGACCATGTGCCATATCAACCAATGCTAGGTGGGGGAGCTGGAGCCTGGGAAAAATGCCATGACTCTTTATGGTGAAACTTCATGCTTAAAGCCGAATTTAACTTTTAGTCCACCTACTAACTGTAGACAAAGTCTGGATTATATATATATATAAAAAAAAAAAAATAAAGAATTTCAGACCATTTCTTACATACTATGACACTGTTGCAGTCATCAGCTGGCCTGGCATTTCCACATATAATCTGGCAGAATTTCCTGCCTAGTGACAGCAATTCAGATGACCTCTTGAGCCTAAGTGGAAGGAGAGGGGTATTGCTGTCAATTATGAAATTTATTCTACTAGTTTGTTTCAAACAGATGAAAGCAGAAAGCAGTTGCAGTTGGCAAGGGCTGAATTTTGCTCCAGCTCAAGCGGTCCTGTTGCAGCTCACTCTCCAGGTAAGTAAAAATTGAAGCTGAGCATTTGTTAAAATGCCATCTCTATTTCCACAGTAAAGGATTTGTTGTAAGCTAGGCTGACACTTTGTTGTCTCATTGAATGTTAAAATCTCAAAAAGATGTAGCAACAAAATATATATATCACAAATGGACAGTCTTGTTTGCGGTTCAAATTACAAGTTCCTGAATACTGCACAATATCTACAGCTAAAGTCAAAGGCATCTATCTGTGATAGAAGCTGTTAGTGTCAGTATGATGGGACTCTATGTCTACATAAAGAGAAGAACACAAAAATGACTCATTTTGCCTAAGGAATATAAAAATTCTGCACAGTTCATTGAATTCAGTCATGCTTTGGACAAAAATACATGCTATTTGGGAGCCATTTATTGTCTATTTCATTTGAATTTTGAAGGAAGCAGTAATTCAGTGTCAGCACGATAGCAATAAACAACATTATACAAAACCAAAAACCAGTAGCCTGAAAGCAATGTTTTTACACAAAAACAGATTTCCTGTATTACAGTCAGAAGGAACTAAGGTGGATCAGAAACCTCAAAAAGTAAGGACCGCATTCTCTTATCCTTTGGCCTCTTTCTGTTACTCGAAGAGTAGCAAAGACCCTTATTTAATATTAGAATAAGGTCTGAAGATATTACATACATTGTAAATAATTGCTATTTGTGCTTCTATAAGGATTTGATTTACATATATCTGAATTTAAAGGGAAAAGAGTTGTGGCAGTCACTAGGGAAAACTGAGTACAATTACACAGAATTAAACTGGGCAAGATGTACCACAAATTAATTCACCTGCCTACTCATTGCTCAAATCTATCAATTATGACTATTTTGCTAATTTTCTGTTGTCTAGATAATGCCAGTAGCAATATTCTTTGCCATATGAAATTAAGAGTAATAATTAGGAAACTCAGTGCCATCAAGATATTTTCATTGTCAGCTAACACTGATATCTGCACTATGTGTGTAACAATAATAATTTAAAAACAACATAATTTTGCTTGTAGGAGCTACATTTCATACCTTCCTCCTCTATTTATACCTTGAAAAAAAAAAAAAAAAAAACAACCACAAAAACCCACATTCATTATGTATGTCTGTTATAAAACTAGTGAAAGTCTTGCTCAGTATTGATCAAGAGTAGTCTCAGGATGTGTTCATTGTTTGGGAAAGATCATGATGTGAGGAAATACATTTTCTGGACTTGCATGACCTTACAAAATGTGTTGTGTTAAAATGAAGATATAGGCTTGGGTTAATAGGCCTGTTTTTATGACTTCATATACCACATGAGTATGGCTAGTTATCACTTCGGGCTTTTTGGTGTGTGTGTGTGTTTGTTGTTATTTTTGTTTGAATAGCAATAAGAATGGTGCATTTTTTATTTTTTGACAATTTTGAGCATAATGGCCACGAGGTGCAAAAGCATAAACAATAGAGAGATAGGATAAGACAAAAACAGAACTTTGCAAGGTTGAATTTTTCTTTAAATCAATTTACTAGTTGTAGCACAGAAAATAACTAAGGCAGCGGATAACAAAAAGCTGATAAACATATTTTTAAGAATTCTTGAGCAAAGCCCTTAAGAAGACCCTTCAGAAAACCCTTCAGAAAACTCTTACCACTCCTGTGAAGAAAGGCCAGGAGAGCTGAGGCTGTTCAGCCTGAAGAAGAGAAGGCTCAGGGAGTGATCTTATTACAGCTTTTCAGTACTTAAAGAGAGCTTATATGAAAGATGGTGAACAAATTTTTGCTCGGGCAGACAATGACAGGACAAGGGGGAATGGCTTTAAACTAAGAGCGGGGAGATTTAGATTAGAAGTTAGGAGGAAATTCTTCACGCAGAGGTTGGTGAGGCACTCACCATCTGTCCAAAGAAGCTGTGGATGCCCCATCCCTGGAGGTGTTCAAGGCCAGGCTGGATGGGGCTTTGAGCAACCTGGTCTGGTGGGAGGTGTCCCTGCCCATGGCAGGGGGGTTGGAACTGGATGATCTTTAAAATACCTTACAACCCAACCCATTCTCTGATATGATATGATATGATATGATATGATATGATATGATATGATATGATATGATATGATAAGAATTCATGAGTTAAAGAATTGGTAAGCTCTGCTTGTGTGAGAATCATGATAAAGGCAATAACAAAACTAAAGAAAACAAAACAAATTAATATTTTAACTGTCATAAGACTGAGTAATAATGAGGAAAGGTTCTGTTTCAGTGCCATTTCCAGAAGAATTCAAATGTGTGAAATATTGGATCTCTGTACTTCCGAAAATTATCTTGGACTGTTTCAAAGAGCAAGCAAGAATGGCGTTGGAAGCCAGTATGCTAGAGCTGAGGATTGCCTTGTCATAAAGTCATACCACTTACATAAGCCTTTTTTCATGATTTGCTGTGTACAGACATTCTGGATTATGGACTGGATGTGCTAGGGTACACATTTTCTCACTCCTGTTCTGTTTGTGATTTCACCTTGTTGGGGGATCATATAATGGACAGGACAATTCACCATACCACCTCTTGTATACTACAATGTTTAATGCCTGGTAGGCATTCCTTTGCAACCATCCCAGAAATATAAAAACATGACACTAATGAATGGAAGCATACTCTTAGGAGAGACTGTCTGGGTTGGACATAGAATACAATTAGCTATTATGCCACATGGTAACAGGCATTGGCATTTAAAGTCTAAAATTGAATTCTAAGACTATTAAATTGCATATTAAAAGCACACAGGCTTAGGCTGAATTTCGGGCATCAGCAAATACAGAGTCAACTAGACAAAAGCTACAAGTCCCTAAATGAAATTAGAAGCAGAGACTCTATTTCCCCAAAAAAGTGTTCCCAGTGTAATCCTACTAGTGTCCCACAAAAGTCCTACATTTTTATTTTCAATTGAAAGATGATTGGACTTGTAAATAGTATGAATTACTTAAATAGTATAATTTATTTATTTATAATCATACTTGCAGATAGTATTAAGCTAATTCAGAACCAGCAAAGCTTATAGGTCTTTTCTACAGTATTTCTCACAAACTCCATGGTCTAGAAAGACATATATTAGTTAGGCATCTCATGTCATGTCTTTGTTAACGAGCCCTTCCCTAATCTAAGGACTGGGGACCATACGAGAGAGGGAGAATGCAACAGTCAGTGTGGATCCAGCCATAGATTTATTCTTGCTGCAACAGATGTAAGCTGCTTCCTGAAGAGCCACTTTGCATCTTTGCACTGTGGTCTAGGACCTCTTTCTTATTTGCTTAGATGCAGTGCTGGCCCAGTCCACATCTGTGCATTTATACTTGACCTATTGAACCCTTCTAGAAAGTGAATTAGAAACCATCCTTAATGCTCAGAACTAATAAATTAAGTTGGAAACACACTGCTTCCTAAGTGAGCAGAAAGGGCATTTCCAACAGCAAGAACTACTCTTTTTTTATAAGAACAGTGTGGTGACACACCCTTTGTCATTTCGTCAAACCAGGTTATAATTGTCACAAATTTTGGCTGATGCACAGAAAGCATATGTCGTATTTCTTGGAATAGAGCTAGCACTGGAAAAGATACGAGTACGTTTCCACAGCACTGCACTTGAACTAACATGTCCTGTCAGATCTGAGCTGATGTTGCATCCCAGTCACAGATGTTTTTCCCACCAAACTGTCTGGGCACTTAGCTTAGGATACACTGTAGTTGTCTCAGGCTGCCTTTTTATAATGCAAAATACTATCCATCTGCTCTCATAACCTATTTTCCTGCCTCTACAGTGAGAATATACAATTCCTTAATGTCAAGGGTTCTCATACATAATTTAGTTTGGGTTTGTTTGCTGCTGATGTGTAGCTGGAGCCTTCATGCTGAACCATTATATCTGAGAAGTTGTAACCCATAGAATATCTTAGACATGCACAAATAACACTTTTCTGTTTTCCATCGTATTTTGCTTCGTGAGTCTTAATTTAGCACCAGCTTTACTTTTCCATAGCCTGTCTCTGAAATCTTCCAAAAGTAGTATGTAAAACATTTTTTGTTTTGTTTTGTTGATTGTTTTTATTAAAAAAAATATATGTTCAGAATGCTGTGAACTGATAGAATTGGCTTTAGAATCTCTCCCTTATTATGTTGCAAAAATCTGTATATCATGCCTTCTATTCTGTAAGAGGAACAGAACTATGGCTGTCCAGATTAATATGTCATTTATACAGGTACTCACATATATCCAGGTATATTTTACCAAAAATAAAACACCCTTCCAAGAGCTACAAAAATGTCTGTCTTCAGGAAGACAGATTTTTATTTTTATTTATTTATTTATTTATTTATTTATTCTCCAAAAAGCAGAAGGATTTCACAATTAGAAAATTTTAGGCTTTTTTCCACCTTTTTTTTTTTTCTCTCTGCATTTTATTTGTGTCATACTGTAGGAAAGGCACAAAATAAAACCAAAATTTGGTAGGGTTTAGTGGCATGTTTTTCTCCATATGTTTACATATATATACGTGTGAATTTTAAATGTCTTAGAAAAAAAATCTTTAATGGCTTGTATGCAGCTAAGGCAGTTTGAACTCAAACATGCCTTTAGAAACATACTTGCCTTT
The DNA here is from genome assembly GCF_963932015.1 of Anas acuta. Taxonomy (NCBI): domain Eukaryota; kingdom Metazoa; phylum Chordata; class Aves; order Anseriformes; family Anatidae; genus Anas; species Anas acuta. The sequence continues at coordinate 42,922,487 of NC_089017.1, read as the reverse complement.
AGAATTTTGCAAAGGTATGAAAAAGAACTATATCAGCATGATAATTGTTTTTCTTAATCTCTGGTGCTACTGATTAGGTCTGGCTGGTCTGTGCAAGAATGTAAGCAGTCACACAGACATGGAATACCTTCAGAGTGAAGAACCCAGGAACAACATCTACTTCATGTTCAAAATGAGGCTCCAGAGGGCAAAACAATTCAAAAATGTTTAGAATGAACTGTGAGTACAGGACAGCTAAATATGAGCTGTCTCTGTTGTTTCCCCTTCAGAATGTGAACATGGGAAAACTTGTCTCAATCAAATTTCTATTATAATAGGTGCAAGTGTATATGTGAAAAATATTTGTAACTTGAGAACTGAAACTGCTGGGGATCTCATAGGAAGCAGGAAACAGGAAGCAGAAGTTTGTTTGACATTCAATTTATTTAGATTGATTTTATAGAGCAATGACTTTATGTCTAGCAGACCTCTTGAATAATGCTTTAAAAGTTATCTTCAATGATTATAATGTCTGTTGTGTCTAACCATGCTCATAGAGAAGCAAAACTCTTACGAAGCTGTGAAGTTAAATGAATGAGCTTTATATGAGAAAGGAACATCTCTCTAGATTATTTTTTAAATGTAGGCATGATGTCTGAGTCAGAAAGAGAAAACAGTAGTTAAAGAGTAGCCCTTTTATAATCACATACGGTATTGCAAACAGCCCTCATTAGGGGTGGAAGTAGAAGCACTTATGTCCAGCAACTTTAACCACACATGAGTGATATCCTTTTCGATGTGTCATGACCACAGCACTCTAACAGCCTGTGAATGCTACAGAACAGACACAAACTATATACTAGTTCTTGAAAGATACCTCTTTTTTGTTAGTCTTATTTATTTATTTATTTTCTGCTGTAAAATCATGTGTCAGAGACAAAATCAAACAGTTGGAAATTTGGGTTTCTTTAAAAGGGCCAGGCTGAAGAAATACATTTCTTTTTCCCTCATTTCCCCCCGCCCCCCCCCCCCCCCCGCCTTGGAAAGTACAGTTTCATTTCATTTCATTTCATTTCATTTCATTTCATTTCATTTCATTTCATTTCATTATTTCAGTGAATTATTCTCTTTATGTGCTCTGCAGAAGTTACAGCCAAATGGCTATTGCTTTCCCAACTTAATTCATGCACCTTTTAAAACGTGAAAAATGCATAGGTAACAAAATGAGAGAGGTGCTCCCAGTTCACTTGTGGAGCTAAGGAACTACTCGGGTTGCTAAGCCCATTACTTGGGTATCTTAGGAGAATTCCAGCAACTGGTTGTGTAATATCAGGATTCACGAGATCCCAAAGATACATACAAGTTTCTTCATAAAAAGTGTTAGAAGAAGTAGCAGATTTTTGCTGTGATTTTGATTGCATGCAATCATTTTTTTATTTTTATTTTTTGACAGATTTCAGGTATACAGTTGTAAAATCTCATTTCCTAAGTTTCCATTATCTCAGCTTAACATCATTCATCATGGAAATCTGTGAGGAGCATTGGTTTGAACATATTATGTATTCATCTATATGCATCTGTGTTACTATAACTGTGGTAGGTTACATGCCTCTAGGGATAGCTGATTTACTTTTTGAGACTTCCTACATCCACACACACACACACACTTGGATTTCCCAGCATCATTTGTTTGTTTCTGTTCTCTCTCTATCTATAGCCATAATTTATATATTCTTAATGTGTCATATCTGTAACTCTTGTATGAAAAAGAAATGGGCTTTCATCTTTCTTTCAGTAGAGTGAGTGTCAGTGAAAGGATAGCATAGGTTTTTGAAAAAATTGTACTACATTAACACATGATTTAAGTGTTACTGCTTTCAAATTCTATCTCCTTAGTGGCACTATGTACTGCATTAAACCAACTAAGACAAATAACTTATTTTGTATTGAATACAATGAAATACATAAAAAAGCTATGAAAGAACATCAAGTCTACTTTTCAATGTGCTGAAACAATAAATATCTCATTCAGCAGTTCTTCAAAACATAATAATGTGAGCCCACAAAATAAGCTTCTGATTTATTTTTTCAACTTATTATTATTTATATAGCACCATAGGGGTAGATGACATTTCAGAGATTTATAAAGCAAATCCCGAGCCCTGTGGGTGTAAAACAAAACATGACAAATAATAATATAATGGTGTGTGGGTAGGAACAAGGTGAAAATAAAAACTAAAAAGAAAAAAGGAATGAGACCTTACCTAAAGAGGGTGTATGTAATAAAATATATCTATTAAGTATGGACACACACTTAGAAATACCACAATAAAAGATCATTGAGGTCACAAAGTTAAATAATTAAAGAACTGCTAGAATTTAAGGTCATGTACAGAGTTTTAAGTTGTCCTGCTTCACTGCATATAAATTCTGATATTGCATGGCCCATAAGCCATCTTTTCCAGGAGCCCTGGCTCGTGTCATGAACAAGATTCACTTGCTCTGCCAATGACTCGGGTTGATGGAGATGAGTTCTGCTGATGGAATTCCCATGAGTGCAGGAATTTTTAGCCTAACTGGACACTTCTTGAAGAATGAGGACTTACCTGTGAAGGGGTGTGATACCGTACATTCATGCACAAATTTAAAGCACAAAAACTGTGCACAGAGCCTCCTCTGTGAATACCTTCCACTGCAACTGAGAGAGCCTGTCAGTGTGTTGGCTCATCATACTTTTGGAGAGGAAAGCCCTTCTTCCTGCCTCCCTCTCCTCTTCGCTTTACTGGGAAGGTGGCAAAGAGTACCCACACGGGTCAGCAGGGAGGACAGCTGATGGATTCCTCATCAGCTCTCATAGTTACCACACAGCACAAAATTTCTTCCACTCAAACTGCTCCATGACATATATCAAATACTTGTTTCTCTTCACCGAGTTGTTAGAATTCATCACTGAATAGTTCTAAATATTTTTTGACATAGGCAAAGGTACCTTTATTCAAGTGTTTTAAGGGGTTCAGAGAAACTATTTCTGATAAACTTTAAAAGAGAAATTATGAAAGAATAAATTTTATGCAGGCACTGGAGCATGTAAAAACTCAGTGAGGGGTCATGGTCTGATGAAGTTATAAGCAGCTGACGACAGGGCCTTCTGGAAAGGTCATGAACTTCAACTACAACTCTATCTGCAGCATTTGCATCATTCTATTTTTTGTTTATACTCACTGTTCCCCAAATGTCAAAAAATGTTCAGAGATGATTTCAGGGCTAGAAAGTAAGAAAGGGAGAAAGATAAATAAATGTTTACAATGTTTTTCATTAATTCAAATGTTCTTTCCTGTTTTAAGAATCTTCTTGAAAGTTCTTCTTGTTGATTTAAAGATCTACAAGAAAACTTGTGAACCATGTGATAGCTGAACTCTTTCATCCCAAGAGTTCCAACTGAAAAGAGGAAATGTGTATGTCAGGTTAAAATGAATAACAGATAATATGCATAGCAGATGACTGGTGGCTTATACAGTCTCTATTTGGGAAAGAAAAAAAAAAAAAAAAAAAGATAGGTAGATAGATAGATAATGAAAATCATTATTTCCACAACAGGATTTAACTAATACTCCAGTTGATGGAGAAAATAGAATGATGGGACGTAGGATCTATGCACACTGGACAAAAGTGATTTTTACCTGAGGCACAATATCTGAGAAGTGTTACCAAGCTAAAACCATGCCTTTTCTGTGAATCAGTTTATAAATACCTTTCCCCATGACTGCCAGTCTAGAACTGATAATTACTGCCATATCCATCCACAGTTTCTCTCCTTTTGTATTACTTTCTAATGGATGACATTAATGGATAACAAGGAATCAGCTGTAGAATGTTAAAAGTATTGGATTAATTTGACCTAGGGTCTAAAATTACTTTTTGACTTCACACTTCAATCAATTCGAGATGGCACTATACAATATTTTGTTATGAAATACTAATTAATTTGGAAAAAGTAAATAACAATGTAGAAAAGCTAGCTGCTGTGCCAAGGAGGATTCCCAAAATGTCATTCTGATCTTACCATAAATTTTACTCAGTCACAGTAAGAAGTAATAACAGAAAACTACTTTCTCACTGCACCACACAATCCTTAACTAAGCTCTGGTGTGAGAAAAAGATTGCCTTGAAAATGTCAGTGAGGCAGAGAGGTTTATGACACAACAATGTTATTCACCTCAGTAAATCTCTGCTGCTCTTTTATCTTGAAAATGTGACAGCTGAGATAAAAAAGTATTTTTCACACACATGCACAGAAAGAGAGAGAGAGTGAAAATAAAAAGCTGTAGCAATAAGAATCTCTAAAATATAATCAGGCCCTGCCCTGCTGGAAAAAGTGCAGGAACTCAGTCTATAAAGAGTAAGAAACACTTACACTCAGAATCATGGCAATTCCATAAGGGTCATAACAAGGTGATGCTTTCATCACTTAAAGGATTTTACCAGATTGAGGAACACAAAACCCTTATTCACACAAAAAAAGTAAAAGTCTCATTTTCCTTACATATTTATCTCTGTGCCATTACAGTTCATATATATCTTCCAGCTGTGATACATGAACTTGAAAATCTTTGGGAAAAAAAAAATCCTCATTATTTGGCTTCAGGACAGTCTGTGCTCATTGCTAACCAAAGTTACAAATTGGAAGCTCCACATCAGTTATTCAGAAGTAATAGCACTGATTCCTCCTAAGAGCATATACTTATCAAGGTTTTCATCATATGAGTGATGATGGCTTGAAAGATTTTAAGTAAGATTATTTTTAGTATATTGTAACTCTATTTAATATCGTTTTCCAGGGAAAATTCTCAGCAGACTCTCAGCAGTCTGGTTTCCACATTTCAATGACTTAATTTCACCACAAGGGCTTCCCAGAATCTTTATTATTTTTTGATTGCATTTCTTTCTGTAGTAAATTCTTTTCTGAGACTGTCTCAGTTAGTGGAAGTGGTCCTGTCTAATCCAGTAGTCTTCATCTCCCAGGCTATTTCATAGTAATCTGTCTACGTACACAGAGACACACACATGCACAGTCACATGCACTCCTGCATGTGTGCACACAGACACACACACACAGAGAAACACAGATACACACACTTAGACACACACACACACACGCTCCCTCTATTTTTCTTTCTTCTGTATGAATCAGGTAGAAGAACAGGGCATCTCCTTCTTTCTGATCCATGACTGTAGTAGTTCCTTCCTCCTTGTATCTGTGACAATATCAGAGGTGTCCAATCTTCCCCCAAGGTTTGACTAACAGCTAACAACGCAAAAAACAAAACAAAACAAAAAACACAAAACAAACAAACAAAAACAAACAAACAAACGACAACAAAAAAAACCACCAACCTGATGAACATTGCATGCAATGGAAAGTGATAAGCTGTTGGCCAGCTGCAACTAAACAGAGCTAAACTAATATGACAATAATAAGAGAAACTCAGACATCACATCATGTAGTGAAAAGAGAACAGTAGGATGAAGGACATCAAAAGACAATGAACAGGGTGGTGTTAGTTCATCAGAGTTGCTGTTGGCTTGAAATTACCAAATAAATATATGATGTCAGCAAAACCAGGGTAAAAAAATGCAATGGGTGGGTTTGTATATTTGGAGAGGGGGCATATATAGAACAAGGAGCAATGGGGTTGTTTGGGAAGGGGATCTCTGTAGAGCAGCCCTGACCTTCACTAGCTCAGTAGAACAGGACAATAGACCTGTTGTGACCGTACTGTGTGTATCTGACCTGCTTTTGTGTTTTTCTTGCACCTAGGGCACTTTGTGTAACCTCAGTGAGGGGACATCATAGAGGCTGCAGAGGATGGTCCACACTTTCCTAAGAGTCATTGAACAACTTCTGCAGTCCTTACCTCATATGCTTAGAAAGAGAGGTGCGGATGATTACTTAGTTACACAGAACTACAGGCTGCTACTCAAATGAAAATGTAGAATATGGAGCTCACACTATTGTTGTTTCTCTGCACAAAGTATTTATTCAGTTATGCCTGAATACAAAATGTGCTTAGTAAAACAGCAGGGAATATGAAGCTGGGAGACATTGTGGGTTGGAAAGCAGTATTACAGTTATAGGTGGAAAGCAAAGTGGAGAAATGCTCAGAAAAATTGAATGAAAATTCAAGAAGAACAAATGAAAAGAACTACATATAGAAGGGAGTACCAATGACAGAAATGGGGGACAACAGTCAACTGGAGATAGTAGTTCATCTGAAAGTGATTGTGAGATTATATCTGATACCAAGCTCAATTGTAATTAACAATATAATGATGCTACAAAATATCCCAATAAATACATTGGAGTTTTTGGAGTAAATGGCCAACAAAGTATGCAAAAGCCTCCTTCTGCTATAGGCAGCATAACTAAAGCTGTGGTTTAAGTGCCTTTTCCAGCTCTGGGCACATGCGTTTTCAGTAAAATACAGGGAAAATGTCCAGAGCAGAGAGATTCAGAAATTGTTCAGTTAACAGAACAAGAACTGGTCGGGGGTCTGGGAACCAAGCCGTGTGGAACTGTTAGCATAAAGAAGACAAGAGAAGACATGAAGGTTACCTTTTTATAATAAAAGGGCTATAAGAAAAACAGAAAGGAAGGAAGGAAGGAAGGAAGGAAGGAAGGAAGGAAGGAAGGAAGGAAGGAAGGAAGGAAGGAAGGAAGGAAGAGAAAGAAAGAAAGAAAGAAAGAAAGAAAGAAAGAAAGAAAGAGAAAGAAAGAAAGAAAGAAAGAAAGAAAGAAAGAAAGAAAGAAAGAAAGAAAGAAAGAAAGAAAGAAAGAAAGAAAGAAAGAAAGGAAGGAAGGAAGGAAGGAAGGAAGGAAGGAAGGAAGGAAGGAAGGAAGGAAGGAAGGAAGGAAGGAAGGAAGGAAGGAAGGAAGGAAGGAAGGAAGGAAGGAAGAAAGAAAGAAAGAAAGAAAGAAAGAAAGAAAGAAAGAAAGAAAGAAAGAAAGAAAGAAAGAAAGAAAGAAAGAAAGAGAGAGAGAAAGAAAGGGAAAAAAAATAAGCCAATATGTCACCATTATTCGGAAAGTTATAAATCATTATTCAGGAAGAAACCGTCTAAAATAATCTGGAAAGATCGCTGCTACTGGAAAGACCTCTGCCACTTGAAACAGGTAGCAGATTCCTCCTATTATCATTACATATTCCAGCAATACTTGTTCTGGTGTCCTTAACCGCATTTTTGAGAATGAAGTTCTGAAAGCTGAATGACAGCTGTAGTTGTACAATTTCCGAACAATTAAGTTGTAGTCTTGACATTATTCACAGTATAATTTAAAGCTTTCAGTTTGCCTTAGTTTGCTTTTAAGCTGTTTCATACAAAAGGAATTTAAAAGCCAAGTATACAGGAATTGGACTTCAGTAGTCATTTTTTTCATTCTTGTTTTCATAAGAAGTCATTATACTAGTATATTTTTAAAACTATAGAGAAAAAGAAAGGAATTTAAGAGCCCCACTAACCAATTTAAAGTAATTCTGGGAAAATCTACAAGTAAAATCAGTGAGAAGTATTTTAAGGGTAATAGGCTGTGTGACTCTTGCATGGGCACTCAGACTGTCTTGTGGGTTTGCCTTCCTCAGCAAGCTAACACAGCTTTTGCTGACTGCTCTCACACCCTGATATGTGGACTTCCTCAGCATTGTGGTATGTTTTGCATTGTTTCCTTCCCTACTTTGTTCAGTAGCCCAGATATAATAGTTTATGCATGGCTTGTTTGGCGAATAAAGATTTAAATATGAATTCCACCATTTCAGTAACATGTTCAAAAGTGAATACAAAAAAACAGCTTACTTAAAAAGAAAATATTGGGATTACTTTGTTTCCAAACATGTTTACTTCTTGGTCATTTTGGGGTTACCAGTGATGCCAGAGGTGACAAAAATTAAAACACTCCAGACACCTGCCCATTGACACTCATACTGAAAACACGCCATAATTTCATAGACACCATTGGTATGTCATTAGAAGATGACAATTTTATGCTGAACATTGTTGAAGATTACATAGTGATGCCCTCCTGACCCATTTGTTATGAATTCTTTAAAAATTTCTCCAGATATCCCCCACACCTCACATATTTCCATGATCTCTGTTACATACAGACATGATTTCAATTGTCTGCAAAGTGCCATGATTGATATAATGCATGGCTAGATATTTTGAATTAAAATGGTTTACTATGCCTGGGTAAAAAGCTGTTTCAGTAGGATCAAAATTCTGACTTACTGTGTCAGGCTTGAAAACAGCTTACCCAAGGAAACTAATTTGTGATATGTTAGGGTGCAAATTCACACTGTACAATTCACACCCTGCATGAAGACTCCATGTTAATCCACAACACAGAGAAAGGGTGAGAGTCCTCTCATCTAATTTCACACATCTTTCATCATCTAAATGGTTGGTGTATTTAGTACCAGTTGGTTATCTAGACTCCAACCAAGGACAAAGACACTGTGGAAAGATTATTAATTTTATAGGAAGGTAAGCGTCCAACATAAATGGACAATTCCTCTACTGGATTTCTCCCTTCTTTTCTCTCTGTAGACTGTGGAGGCAGCTTAGACTAGATGTCTAACTTACGTATGGCTGAACTGATGCGAGTGGGATGCTAGCTTGGAGCTGTGATACCTACTTTATAAAAATGTTTAAGGAAAGAGACCATGAGAGAGAGAAAAAAAAAAAAAAAAAAAAAAAGGATAGTATGTATTTTCTTGCTCTTGGAATAATATACTACGGATAAAGGTTGCTCTGATACATAAATGAAGTTCCTAACAATTCAGAAATGATTTTTTTTTTTTTAATTTTTTTTTTTCATATAACCCAGAGATTTCTGATAAATTGTTGTTAGGTAAGGACTGTGACTAAGATGAGAAGACTTTAACTTACTTCAGTTAATAAGTATAGACGTTATAATTTCTTTCACTGAACTCTAGGAACATTCACTGGTAATTATATAACTCTGCATGTTCTGTTGATGGCACACATTCATATAAATGGCTGTAGACCTTTGTGCATTTAGTTAAAGTTAGATATTAAAGCATAGATATTAAATATGGTGCAACGTAATTCACTTATTATTAATATAGTTTTAAAAACAAATAAGCATCCTGGTTTGGTTTTGTTTTGTTTTTAAAGAAATGTTATAATCTCTTCAACTCACAAACAAATATATAGTGCCTAAAACTAAAAGACTAAATTCCACTTTGAAATACTCTTTTTGCAGTCCAAATTAATGTCAATGGAATTATATATTAATTCAGTTGGGCTTTACTTTGACACTTCATTTCCTGTCTTGCTGTCTTAGCTGGAAGATGTGTCAACAAATAATGTAGGTTTCAGAAGATTCTGCAAGTATCAAAGTATCTTGACAAGCTTCTGTTCTGCTGTCTTCTTTTTTTTTTTTTCTTTTTTTTTTTTTTTTAATTTATTTAACATGAATAGGAACATCAGTCAAGAGTAGTATCGTCCAAAATATTTGATGAGAAAGATATCTGTGTATTTTAATACCCTGTTATTTAGAATAGTCATAATGACTAAAAATCTCTGCTGTGAAACATCAGCGAACAAACTACCACTGAACTTAAAACACAAACATTAATAAAGAGAATGGAGAGGGTCATCAGTGGCAAGTACATGGTCCAGCTGTAATCAAAATGTCTTTGCAGAGATACCTTAGCAGAGTATTGCTGTTTCTGGTGTACAGGGGAATACTCCTGTTCAGAGTGTCGTACACAGCATGGTAGCCAAGTCATATCAAATAATCAGCAGGGTGCCAGGTAAGCGGTAAGCTCTGAAACAGCATTGTAATGTGTTCCTGTATGATTTAGGTGAGTTCATAGAAAATAATTGCATATATTATCTCTAAAGGAGATCTGGGTAAAAAATCAAAATCTCCTTGAATATAAGCTCACAAACGTGACCACACTTCCAGTTTGACCCCAGATTTATAACTCCTTTTATGATTCTCAGTTCAGCAAATTTATTGTCATTCAGTTCATCCCTCCACATTTGTGTGCCACAGCTCCTACTGAGGTTATTGCTTTTTGTTTAGGAATCACTACTTTTGATGCAATGTCTTAACTGACATTTCATACTTTTTAGAGTATCTAAACATCTAAACTTGCACATAGACGGTAGCTCTTACAGCTACATGGCACTTGTTTTCTTTTACATTGTTTTCGTCCACTGCTACCTGAACAGTATAAATTAATTACTTCCTTTGTGTACATTAACCATGCTCTGCCATGTCTATTTGCATACAATATTTTATGTAACACATAAAAAAATCAGATGGCCAGAAAACAATCTGAAAAATTCCTCAGTCAGATGTCTCTAGGAGATTCATACATATCATACCACTTTATAATGTTATTATTAATGATATAACACCTAATGAGCTTTATAGAGAAACTAATCTTCAGGCAGGGTGTTCACACTGAGATTTCTGACAAAAAGTGAGATATATGACTTGCAGCACTTTGCCCAGCTACAGCTTAATGTAGCAACTTATAAATATTGCTGTAAAGCATGATTACTATGAATGTATTCATTTACTTAATCCAGGGCTTCCACTGTTGGCTGGCCAAAAGGTGAATTAATTGGCTAACAAAAGCTGTATTCAGAGCTTCATGGTGTAGGACAAAATGTCTGGAAAACCCAAAGTAATACTGCTAAAATAAACAACCTTCCTAGCACATCATGTCTCAATACTGAGCAAAACTCAGCAGGGTAGGCTCTTCTTGGTAAGCTTGAGCAGGAGTAAGATGTCATATTGAATATCAATAAGGAAGTTCCCAGTTAAAAGACACAGGAGTCCACAGAAAGCCCTTCATTTTTTTTCCTCCTCCATCTGTCTGCACTTTTCTGAGCTGCATCACAGAGGCAGATTTTTCCTCTGCGTCCTGCATATCCATCTGATGTCATTTAAATCACATCAAATCTTTGGTTTTCAGGATAGTTGCAGAATTTTTTACTGCATTTGACATCTTGCAGAAAAGGCATCTCCTATGATGTTTCTGCTAATTGTGTCTGAGATCTCAGTAAGGTGCTATGTGCCTACATCCATGGTGGAATGCATGTTAGGTAACAAATTGGGCCTTTTTCTGCATGAATAATTCTTCAAGGACAGAGGCATGCACTGGGAAACAACTCACATACATGCCTGATTCACCTGGCTATTGCAAAGAGCACCATTTAGCAGATCTGGAATACACAGCCTAATAGACTTAGTGCTAGAAAAATGCAGTATTGAAGGAGAAGCGAGTAGTTTGCAATCTTGCTGTAAGAAAGCCTCAACAGAGAAAACTGGCAGTACTCCACATCACTGCCTCCAGATTGTTCCTGGGGCTCACCAGCTTTTTAGAAGTTCCTATTCCTTTCTCTTTTGTTCCCAATTATGGAACTTCTGATGTATCTTCTGACCCCTTTGCTTTTAGCTCTACTGCTGAAAACATACAACATGGGCAGCTCAACTTGATATGCCTAGGTGTGTGGCTAGGGTTTCCTTGATGACCCTGTCTCTTACCCTCCCGAATTCATGGTTCCTGGTATACTGTGCAGAGATACCTAAGCCCTTTAAAGAGCTGGCAGGGTAGATGAGCTTGGGCTCTGTGAATTGACCCTGTGCTTCAGTATTCTCTTAATAACCATAACAATCATTTTGTATGCACAGCAGCAGAAATGATGTTTGGTAAACCAGGCTGCTAAGTAATGTATAAAAATTTAATTGCCCACACTAACCTGCAGTTAAGGTATAAGCACATTTATTTTGGATTCAGTTCCTGATTGTGTTTTAGGTCCTTTTCAGCTATGAATTTAACAATGCAAAGCCATCTCCTTTTTCATACATGTTTTCAGGTATGTGATATGTAATTTGGTCTGAGTGCTAACACATGCAAGACAACGAGGGTTTCCAACAACTTGGACAATAACCCCTATAAAGCAGAGATGTACAATTTAATGTTGAATGCATCTGAAAGGATACATTTTGTTTCAGTTTTACAAATTGACATTTTTTTTCCCCCAAAAAATAGAGACAGAGCCATTTTTTTTTTTTTTTTTGGTATCATTTTGTAACCATTCTAGATAGGAAAAATGCTTCATGCTCTATATCTATTGTACAGTATAATTTCTATTTGAAATCTGGTCTATCATTCAATTTTTCAAGGCCTGTACAGAAAGCTCTGCCTTTTTCATGTTGTGCTTTTACTTTGGTATCATTCTAGTTTTGTCTGGCTTTTCTGGGGAATCTTTAGTCTCTATTTTTGTATATGTTTATATCAACTTCATCAAAGTTATCTAAGGCACGTTTGCATATATATGTCTGACTATGTACTTTTTGGTTGCATTTCTTGATTTTCTCTTGTCAGAAGGACCACTTCTTTTGAGATTTTATTTTATTTTTTGTTCCCTTCAGAAAGCAAGTTCACGTTCCCCGTCAAGGGATTTATTGAGAGAAATGATCTACCAACCAGAGACTCAGTCATAAAAGACATTGTTGTAAAAAAAGTAGTTTAGCAGGACAAAGAACTTCCATGTATTTGGAGGAAAAAATGTAAATATGATTTCTTGTGCCATGAACGGAGGGAAAATACAGTTCAGTGCTTGTTGAGTGTTCTGTGTTATGTGGTGTGTGTGGTGTGTATGCCTGTGTGTGTAGGGGGTACAAGATATCCTAAATCAGTGGTACAGGGGTTATGGTGATGGACACCATGCAAAAATGAGAAGAAACACAGTCCCCTTCCTGTTTTTTGTATTCCATAGCTGCAGATCAGGGGAATTTCTGGCTATAAAATGAGAAGACATGAAAAGTGGATTCTGAGACAAACTGATTAGGCAATTTTCTGTCATGGTTAGGTAGGTCAGTTGGAAGGGCAATGGCAGAACTTATGATTTCATTTATGTATTTTTTTTTATGCATTCTAGAGCACTTTGGGGGGAAAAAGGTTAACTTTGGCTAATAGTCATGTCATATGACTGGCAGAAAACCCTCCTTTATTGCCTTTTACTGCTTAATGCTGGGCCCTTGCCTTGGCATGAATTTTTGCTTTTTACACTATGGTAACTGTTACAGTGACAGGTTCTGTTTTGAACACAATAACCAAGAAAAAAAGAAAAAAGAAAAAAGAAAAAAATATATATACCTCTTCAAATGAGGAAGCAGTCAGCTTGGGGGCTTGTTACAGGTCTAAGAAGTTACAGAGGGTGACTGGAGCTGAGATGACAGGTGCAAAACAAATTAAAGGCTTAGTTCTTACAGCATCTAATTAAGCTGTGGGAGGCCTTGCTACAGGTTGCTGTAGATTCAAAGAGTTGGTGCTAAATTAAGAAAAAAACGTCCATGCTTTTAAAAGAGAAACACTCTGAAGGGTTTTAAATAAGAAGGTCTTCCTATTCAAAGATTTATTGTCTACAACAGAAAGTCCCTCCAACACAAGTAATTAGCAAGTGAGAAAATATTCAGAAAGTTTGCCTTGTTCATAAAGTCTTCCCTGGCTATTTGTTATTTGGTTCCTCTTCTAAACAGGATTTTGGGCAAGTTTGTGTGTAGTCTTTGCGTGTATGTGTGTGTGTAGTTGTTTTTAAAAATAAATAAATAAATGCATATACATATATATATACATATATATATATATATATAAACTGCCATCTAAAACATTATTTTAATGATGTTTTCATCATTAGTCTACCACTCCCTGATAATCTGCTGCTAGCAGCAGAACACATGAATGGATAAGACAGTATGGGAGTGACTAAATAGAGAACAAGATGTGAAAAACAAAACACCCATAATGCTTTTACATATATAAAGTATTTTTGTTTTGTTTTGTTTTGCTTATTTTAAAGAAAGGACTGCGTGTAGATAGTTCTACTTCAGATACATCTGGACAGCTCAGTTAAGCTGGACTGGCACAGAAATGCGTGCCACTGAGTAGGGTGAAAGCATGAATCTGATATGCAGGTGCTGTCATTGCTATCCTAATTGAAAATATAACTACTGACTTCAGAAGGTTTTTTTCAAACTTGGGGGCAAAGAGAAGCTATGAATAAATGATTGTCATTGACACTGATATCAAGGAATCACCTTTCTGTATTAAACAAACATAAATATTCCTTGCAAGTGATTTAGGTTAAAGACATTATATATCAGTATTTTAAAATTAAAAAAAAATAAAAAATAATAATCTCTTAAACATGAGTTGCCTATGCAATGTGATCACTGTGATGGTAATGTGGTATAAACTCCTGAAAATAATTTATATTTATAAGTTCTCCTCATAAAATATGCATGAATTAAACTCTGAGTTATTTTGAACTATGCAAGTACTACCATTTTAGTATTAGGACTTTTGACCATTCAGCTGATTGCCATAATTTCATTTAGTTCCCAGAGATTTGCTAAGTACTTCCTGGAACAATTGTTGATAGCAAAAATCTTACAAAATTTGTAGCATAATGTGCCAAAAAGAGTAAAAAGACAATATGCACAAGGTATGAAAGGAGTAATGTAAGAAAATCTGTTACAGCAACGCCAGTAGAATGTGCCTGGTAGCTATACAGAACAAATGGCTTGAGGGCATCATTATTTATTTATTTATTTATTTATTTTTACTGAATGTTCATTTCATACTGATGTATTTCTAGAAAGGGTTACAAAACAACGGGTTGCTCAGAAAAAGAGTTGAGCTTGCCTCTATAGTGTTTCTAGAATATAGACACTTATGGAAAGGTAAGGATGTTAACAGGAAATCTAGTTAACTAGGGATCAAGGAGAACAGAGCAACAGGTGGAAAATTAGAGAAGAAAGCATGTTGGCCAAGAATAAGGCTCTGAGTGATAGCTCTTCTGGGATCTCTCTGTGTATTGTTTCTGTGTACAGTTACTTACCGGTAGGGAATCATGCAATGTAGTTAAATAATAAAGAGAACTGGAAGCATATCATGTAATGTTTTGAAACAGAAGTTAAACTTCTATGTGGTGAAGAGTGGTACAAAAACATCATGAAGACAATGCGATTGAGTATATTCTCTATATGATAGAGTATATTCACACCCAGCACCTGTTAAAAAATCAGATCCCAGGTTTTAGGAAGTAATAAATTAAAAGGCATTTGCTTATTTCTTCCCAGGATATTTTTGTTTCAGTTTTCAGTTTTAATTTTGCACATTCCTTTAACTGTGCACAATGCATTTGCAGCTCAGGAATCTCAAACTGTGACTAGAGGAGGTGCCGTGTATAGTTTTAATTAGTTGTGGCAGAAGTGGATTGGGACTTTTTGTACATCAGTTTACAATCTGTGCCTGAAATCAGTGTTTGTTACAGCACTGTTGTTGCATCTGATTTTTCTGAATCCCCAAATCTCATTTACTACGTACAAGACAGAAGAAAATGCTCATCTGACTTATAAAAAGAAAACATAAAATATAAACATTTTACATTAAGGAAGTACATTGATAGATTTCATTATTATTTTACCAGCTGTGCAGACCTTTTGCCTTGCCAATATTTGCTGGAAACTTCTGAGTTTTCTCTTCTATTGGCTATTTCATTCACTATAATTTGATTATGGAGTCTATATTGTATCTGCCCTTGATACTCATACAATTGCATTAGTATCTGTATGTTACAAAACAAAGAACTATTTTTTCCCTGTACTTTCAATTCTAAATTGCTATCTTCTTCACATATACTCTACTAATAGTTTTCAAGTGTGTTCACATTACACTTGTTGTCTGTGTGGCTGTTGGAAGTAGTCTTCAGCTGGTCCCCAGACTAGAATAAACAACAAAATTTACAGAGGTGTTTTTATATCATGGTGGGACAGGAGTGCAGAAGAAATTTTACACCTGTTTTGCACCTGCTGGTACACAGCAGTACATGCTCAGAAATTACATCCCATATATTTAATTAATGCATTATAAGGAAGATTATATTGGCTTCTTACCTGCATTGGGCTGCTATTTTGATCCTTCTTTCTTCATTTACATTTCTCCATAACTTTTCTCCATACACAAGCCCAAACACTACTTCTGTACTATTGAGAAGCTATCATGCCATTATTTGATACCGTTAAGCTAATTTCTAGTCTATTTGATTCTAATCTATCTGACACCAGTGTCAAATGCTCACTTCTCAAATAAGCCAAAAGCAGTGCATTCAGGCTATGGAGGAAATGACTCATTGAAGCTTTGATTTTTACTGATTTGGCAAAAGACACATGAAAGACATGAAGTTATTCAAGATGATCCAAGAAGAATGAATGAGGGACATCATTTCTATATTATGAAATGGTAGGCTTATTATTAGTGTTTATCACTGACATCAATCTAGAGACATTATTAAGCTGTCAGCCTGAGACAATTACTGCATACAAATCTCATCTTATCACTGTCAATCAAAATGGACATGCAAGATAGCAATGTCATGTGCTATGCAATTTCCTAATGAAAGAAATGTTGTCTCACTTAGCTGCATGATTATTTCAGAACTGGAGAGCAGCTGATCACTACTGGGGACATGTATCTCACTGATGCTCACAGCCCTAAAGAACCTCTTTTGTAATTAGGTGGAGAAGAAGAGAAACACAAACTAGTTATCCAGTAAAATGTCAATATAGCACTGGTAATTCTTTATACTGCATTCTTCTGCTGGGGTGTTTGTAGGTAGCTGTACAGCAATTTGTATTGTATGGCTGACTGCTTATCAATGTGTTTTCCTCTTCTGATCAGAGTCACAGGGTGGGGATATGGTATAAATCAGCTTTTGTGGTTTGGAAATGTCTCTGTTTTCCTGGGAGAAAGAAGGAAAATATAGAAACTGAGCACAGCAATATAGCCTCTGCCAACTCTTCTCCCCATCCAGCGCTTTGTCTGTGTGTCTTCAATGCCACCACTAATATGAAGTTCCCTTAGATCATGTTCCTGGAAAAGACTGGTGTGATACAGACCTGGGAGATGACTTGCTGGAGTCTCCCAGCCTCCATCACTTCCAGGCAACCCTGCCTGTATGGAGCAGTTGGCTCCTGCTGCTCCCTGACACTACAACCTACATTTCCAGGCAGAACTGTATGTACAAAATCATGCATATTGAGTACCAATGAGTATACCAATATACAGAGTAGCTGGAAACTTTCTGGATGCAACAGTCTATCAGAAAAGATATTCTTGTCAAAGGCTGTATCTGTTGCCAGGAACTGTCAATAAAGAAGAAAACATTGACAGAAGAAGCCAATTTCTCCACTTCATTAATGTCAATTTCTTTGACTTTTATAAGGTATTGTAGCAGAAACCTCTGAACAAAAAGAACTGAAAATGGCACCACTTCCCATTGTGATAACAGAATGTTTCAGTGAGTTCACTATGAATTTGGAAAGCAGTTCTGAATTTCTCTACAATTGATTCTATTTATATTTCATTTCACTAAAAAAAAAAAAAAAAAAAAAAAGATGTACAAAAACAAACAAACAAACAAACAAACAAAAGAAACTGGACATTTCAGAGAACAGGAGAGATATTGGATATACAGGTGTTACAGAATTCATCACATAAGTTTCTATGGGAGTTTTGGGTAAGAAATTATTGGAAACCCTACCTTTACCATTTGCCAATACAGCATGAAAAATCATTTAATTGTTCAATGCAAATCATTTAAAAAGGAATGAAGTTTTAAAATATCAGTTTTGTATTTTTATGTGATTTCTATTTTCTTTAGATACGGGGAATTTTCACCTAGTGTTAGTGTTTATTGATTTGTTTGTTTGCTTTGTATACCATGTTAAGGCATACAGAAGACAGGAAGGTGATTAGAGATACACAGCGTGCCTTCACAATGGGTGAATCATACCTAACTAATTTGGTGGCCTTCTACAACAGCCTGACAGCATTTGTGGACAAGGGAAAAGAAACTGACATCATCTACCTCGACTTGTGCAAATCTTTGATACAATCCCACACAACATCCTTGTCTCTCACCTGCAGAGAGCTAGTTTTGATGGATAGACTGTTTGGTAAATGAGGAATTGTCTGACTGCTTGAATCCAAACAGTTGTGGTCAATGGCTCAATGTCTGATGGAGACCAGTGACAAGTGTTGTCCCTCAGGAATCCACACTAGGACCGGAACTGTTCGGTATCTTCATTGGTGACATGGGCAATTGGATGGAGTGCGCCGTCAGCAAGTTTGAGAATGGCATTGAGCTGAGTGGTACAGTTGATACAACATAGGGAAGAGATGCTATCAAGAGGGACCTTCACAAGCTTGAGAGGGAAGCCCATGCAAACCTCCTGAAGCTTAACAAGGACAAGTGCAAGGTCCTGCACCTGGATCAACACAATCCCAAATATCAGTACAGACTGGGTGATGAATAGATTGAAAGCAGCCATATGAAGAAGGACTTGGGGGTATTGGTGGATGAAAAACTCAACATGACCTGTCAATGTGGGCTTGCAGCCCAGAAAGTCAATGGCATCACATCAAAAGAATGGCCAGCAGGTCAAGGGAGATGATTCTCCCACTCTACTCTTGTGATACCTCACCTGGAGCACTGCATTCACCTCTGTGGCCCCCAGCACAAGAAGGCCAAGGGAATATTATAACAATAACAAAAATTTCTTCTGAAGAACGTGGCAGGCAAAAGTAGCAGAAGTCTTTGGTTTATGGAAATGGGGACCCAGAACTATTTGTACCACTTATGTATTACAACCTTGCTCAAGTGGTTTATTGACAACAGAAATTCTGCATGTCACTCATTTCTCTTGTAAATATAACATTTTCTTGGAAAAAAGTAAGGATCTGCAATTACTATTTAATCTGTGTCTGGTAAATGACTCCTACCAATACTTTGGGTGTCAGTGGAGACACTTTGTCATGGCCAAGTCATGTTATGATCAGAAAGAGATAGGTGACCAAAGCAAAACTTTCTTAATATACAGTGTTTTGGTATTGAATATAACTTAGTTTCCTAGAATGTTGCTATGTCCTTTTTAAGGCAGAAACAACTTGAAGAGAAACAGCAGCATTTTCACAGTGTGGTGGCACAAACATGGTCACAGGCCAAGAGGCAGAGACATAAGAACATCTTTATCAATGAGAAACTTCTTATACAACTACCAGATGAAGCAAGAGATTTAGCATCATTTCATTTCTCTGCTTGAAATTGGCAGTAGAAGTAAAAGTTCAATCCTCTGTGGTCTATTTTTACTGCAGAAAGAGTATATTGAGAATCAGTACCAGAATTGCAGGCTTGGAGATAGGCAGGAATCCATACCCTCAGAACTAAGCCGTTACTCTTTGGCTTCCTTTCCTTGAACAAAACAAATGAAATAAGGCCTTATTACTACTACTACTACTAATAAAATCACTAAATAATAATAACAGCAGCAGCAAGCAAAGCATCTATGATGCATGGAAGCAAATACAGATTGTTAATTTCCCCCATTATGGATTTAGAAACTCTTACCTCAGCTCTTTCTCTTTGGCTGGCTTTCCTCTTTAGTGCTGACTCGGGTGAGCCAAGGATGGATTTTTTCCATCACATATTAATGACTCCTCTTTAATATTTTCCTTGAAACAAAATGACTGTTTTCTTTCAAAATATAATTGATCTTTTTGCATAAAAAGAAAAAAAGAAATCCACTTTTCACAAATATCTCTAATTCAGAACACCGTGAGAACTTAACATCTTACTTAGAACTCCTGCAGAAGTGATACTTTTTTCATTACTTAATCTGGATTTTTTTTTCTTTCCATTTTTGGATGTTGCTTTGCAAATCTTACCCCTGCATATGCTCTTTGACATAGAGAGTTTATACACAGAGCAGCATAAACTGTGATTCTTTGGGAAATGATAGGAAATTATAAGATGAGAAATTATTGTATAGAGAAGGTATATTACTATACAAAAATAATTGCTTCATTTTAAATTAATCTTTTCCATACACATAAGGCTTTTCTTGTACTGTAAGGTACCAGTAGATCTAATACATCCAGCTAACATTCAGCATGACAACACATTCAGCATGACAGAACTGAGTTAATACGGATTTACTAATGTATCCACCCTTCAGCCACTTAAATAGTTCTAGATTAATTATCTATACATTTTAGAATCCAAAGCTTCCTTGATTCATTCTGTAACCACTTCTAACGTTTACTCTGACTCAGTCACACAATGTGAATGGCTATAAACAGAGTTGTGTGAAACAACTGACTCAATCTGAAGCATGTCTGTTGCAAGTGTTCAGTTATGTTTCCCCATTGAAGCTGGATACTTTTGTTCTCTTCTGTATCCTGATTTAATCAGAATATTTCAAATACAGATTATAACCGAAGGGGAGTAAGTAAAATAACATGCTGTACTGGAGCCTGGGAATGTGTTTAGCAACTGCAGTTGCAAGTTAAAAAAAAATACATCATTTCTCAGAATTTTTACTAAATAATTTTTGTAAATGGGAAACAAATAAAAAACTTTATGCTTGGGCTGATGTACTTTAGTAGTACTTTAGGCTTTAATTTTGGAACCCCAAGTATTTGCCTGCAGTAACCTCAGGTGATGAAGTAAAAGCTGAAAACCACAATTTGAGATTCTGACCCACATCTGACTTTGCAAGGCTGACTAAAGGATAATAGCCTTTTGTTAAAATATATAACTGTCATTGAATGGTGCAATACTATGTTTAAGGGCTTAGTATTTGTTCATATAACTTTACTTTAGACAAAGAGTGACAAGTGTTGGGGAGTTTTGACACACACGTAGCTGTTTCATATGAAAATATCCCATGCAAAGCAACTGGTTGAACCTTTCTTCATTAGCACTAGCATTAATTCTGAAACTCCATTCTTCTTCAGAGGTGTCTGGTGTTCAGTATTTACAGGTAGGGTTTGTATAAGAAGAAGATGGTGCAGGTCTTCTAGTGCTATATAATCCTAAAAACGCAGGCATGTTTTTTCTGATGTATCATAAACATCTCCAAATTTGCAAACCCTCAAGAAATGTTAGTTTATGTGTGTTTCAGTTCCTAAAAGTGTTCACATGTGACCAATCTTCGGAAACATATGGTTGGCAGCAGCCCACTGGTTTCAAATTCAATTACATTAGTTATGTTCCGCTCCTTGAAACAAAAATGACTTAACACTGCACTATTTATTTATTTATTTATTTATTTATTTATTTATTTATTTATTTATTTATTTTTACTTTGTCATCATCCTCTCAAAGAATGAACAAAATGCAAGGTATGTGTTACTTATATTTTCTGGACAAATTTTAGAAGTTGCATGAAACATCCCTTCAAAATGTGAGCTTATTGGTTGGACTGTGGAAATTGAAAATAAAACAACATACTACATAAATAACAGCAAGCACTGCCATGTCACCAGTAATCAGCACAGATTCAGTTGATCATCATAACTGAGATTCTCAAAAAAGCAAATATTCAATGAATGAACAAAACATTGAGAATTTCAACCAGATACTTTAATTGAAATGTCTCAGTTTCCCCTGACTTTTGACATGGAGGAAGAGAATCAACAAAGAAGCCATGAAGGGAAAAATAGGCTGTTGTTGTGTGTTTGTTTTGTACAATAATTTGAGCAAAAGAGTTCTGTTCAATATCTGAATATACCATGTCATCATATTTTGGAAGTAATGGATAATTATCTGAGAGATACATTGATTTCTGTTATAGGTAATCTTAACTAAATGAAATCTCTCATGATACAAATTTCAAATTTTTTTTTTTTAATTTGTTTATAAATACATAGAAATGCATGGAGCACAAAAGATACATGATTTAAAACACAGTCTAGTTAAAACTATGAAATTTCACAGGTTGGGGGAAATTTTTTTAATGATTTTGACCTATCTAACTGTTACAGTGCATGAATGTAACTGTTTTGAAAAATATAGAAAATATAGAAATCAGTAGAACGTACAGTACAACCCTCTAGATGACATACTAGATGACATTTAAGCTCTGTAGTTCAGAGAACTTCAGAAGTTCTACCGAAAAATGGATACCCAATATTTTAACCTGTGTTCACACTGTGGAGTAACCAGATAAGTTTTTATACTTTTCCCTTGTGGCTTTTCTATATTATCCATTGGTCATCTCTGATTATTGGTCATATTATAGTAATCTATGATTTTCTTCAGTTTTTGCTGTGCCTGTTGGAGACAGGATGTCACAGCCTCATTTAAAGACATATTTTTAACTTGTTCTCTGTTTCTCTTTGTCCTCAAAAGGGCTAAAGACACAGTAGTTTTTATTTATTATTTCTACTCCATCTTCTGATTGACCTTTCTCATGTTTTTCTCTTCAGTTCATTAGGCTGAACTTTCTGGTAACTGGACCCTGAAATCCTACCACATCTTTCAAATCTTCTTTTTTTTTTTTTTTTTCCAAAAAAAAAAGTAATTATGTCTGTCCAACTAGTTTTATTTAACAGATTCCTGACTACTAACTTCTGTTCATATCTGCTAAAAATCTGCATGCATTCAAAGGAAGTCAGTGAAGAATTTTCTTGTAAAAATAATTTTTATGAATAATATGAAAATATTTTTGTGCTTAAGATCTATCCATTAAAACTGGTAATAGGTGTGATTAATATTTGCAGAACCCCTTTTTGCACTATTACGTCAATGAAAACGGCTCTGAAATGGTTGTAGCTATGACTTGCTCCAATCTAAGACCCTTTATTCTGTGTAAAGGCAGTTGAAAGATATTTGTAATGAAAATTGCACTCTAAGAAATTACAGAGCTAATTTATTTGCTTGGAATTGTTTTGTCCTGGCTTGAAAGGCCAAAATTGTGACAATAGGGCAAAGGGCGAAAGGATCACTGAGAGACCAAATGAGGACAGCATTCGCTTAAATTAATTGTTTTGGGGAAGGAAATGCAAAAGATAAAGAAAAAACACAGATGGGAGATTACTGCTTTAATATAGACCACACCTCTTATATTAACAGCAAGAAATCGATGGCAAGGCTGACAGTCTTTCTTCTTGCACAGCATGCACCCACTTCCAGAATCTAGCCCATAGGCCAACCATTTTCACATTATCAAGTAGAATATGCTATAAATTATCTGTGCCTTTTTGTACTTTTAACTATTCCTTACTTTGCTTTTGCTTTAAATTACCTGAGAAAATACAGATCAGAGCACCAAACACTGGATACTTTAATTTAAATTACCAGGGTTGCTTAAAGCATCTGATATTAGATAGAGTCGCATCTTGGACTTCACACAGACAATAATTCACCCTATCCCTGGAAAACAGTCTAATAGAAGGTGTCCTTGCTCATGGCAAGGGCGTTGGAACTGTATGATCTTTAAGGTCACTTCCAATCCAAACCATCCTATGATTATATGACACTTGAATAGAACAGGAAAAAATCTTGTATTCTGGATAATTGTTTTTAGCTCAAAGATGAATATATACCACACCAACAGTGGAAATGTCACACTATTTCTTAACCCACAAAAGGCAAATTTTCTGGGAGCAATGTTATGGATGTCACAAGGAAGACAGTAATCTTGAGCTCAAACAAATGAGAAATGAATCAAAATCTTGAACCTAGTGAGGAGCAGAAAAAAAATCTTTTGATGTATCCAGTTTCAGTGGACAGAAATGATTAGCCTCAGTACTTGACAAAATAGAGGCTAAGTAATAATTAGATAAAGAATATTTACAAAAAAAAAAAAAAAACGTTAAAAATATAACTGCAGACTCAGAGGTCACTCATATATGTGGCCTTGGCCCAGATTTCTGTGTCCATGTGGTACAAAGAGAAAGCCATAGTGCCAACTTGAACAATCTCTTGCAGGTTTGGTGACAAAAACATCCAAATGATGGTTAAAAACTGGGCAATAAAGTCCACAATGTACCCCTTAGTGGCCCACAGATCCATCATAGACATCATAAAGGGCCTAAGCAGAGAAAATTGAGCAAATAAATGCTAATTTATCTACTATGCTAACAGATGGATGGCCATATCTGGTTGCCAGAAGGGTTGGTCAGAAACAAGGTGTAACATCAGCAAACATAACACTGAAATTCCCTGTCTGAAGTTGGGCACCACAAAGCAGTGGTTTCACGTGTTGGCTGTCCACATACTAGACATGTGACGAGAAATCTTACTCTTGACCTTTGTACTCAGGCTATTCAGCTGTTTCAGACAAATTCCCTGAAAGAAGCATCTGCAGAATCAAGTCCTGTACAACTATATTGACTTGAAAAGAGATATTTGTAAGACAGGATTCAAACAGATTACTACAGTGTGTGGATGCACACTTAAATGCCAAGAAACTTTGAGGCAGAGCAGAGAGATAGTAATTTCTTGCATGTAGTATTCTGACTTCTATTTTTCTTAGCTTTGTTTCTGACCGGTCAGCTACTATTGCAGAAGTTGCGGATGAATTTACAACAACAAACAGAAGGAGAAAAAACATCTATTAACATTTTTTTTTTTCACTATTTGTTTCATTATATTAGTTTATTATCCCCTGGATTTATTCTGCTTCAGGGTGGGATATTTTTAAATATACATATATATGTATATATATATATATATATATTTTTCTTCTTCTTCTTCTTCATAGCAGCAATGTCAGAGGATGCAGAGGTTTCTGTTATTTGCTAGTCAGGTACCACAGAACTGTAGAAAATGCAACAGACAGGAAAAATTGAGTTTTTGAACTCCTAAAAAAGGCATAATATAAAATATGGCATAAGCCTTCCTTCTCAGCTTTCTTTGTGACCTGATGAGAGGTAAATCTATTCTGGTGACTGTGTCCTGTCTCAGGATAGCTTTCTGTACTGAATTTCTAGACACTGATAAACTTCAAGAGAACAACTATAAAAAGACATTGGGAATCTCACTGAGAAGCACTTACTTTCTGATTCCTAGACATAGTATTTCTGGAAATTACTTGGTGTGTAAGTAGTGTCTAAGGAAAAGATTAACAGAAGACCTAAAATAACTTGTGCTGAGACAAGATATTCAGTCAAGCCTGTCTAAAGGATTGAAATAATTAGCAAAGTGAGGCAGCTTTGACGATTAGGCAACAGGCAACACTCCTGAAAGCAACAGGACTTCAGACTTATCTGCTTTGTAGTGGAACAAGGTTGACTGTGGAACTCACCAGAACATTGATCACAGAAAGGCTTCAGTGAAGTGCTAATTAATGTAGGATTTTTAGGAACTGTACTTCAAACAAGCAAGTCTTTTGCAGAGTTATGTGTACTAATGGGGTCAAGTGACTGGTATGGGGTGCACAGTAATATCCAGAAATGAGCAATGAAGACAAGGGTGCTGAGCACAGGGGAGGCAACTGTCAATAATGTAAGGCCACAACATGGACATGTGTATCTGGTGAAAGATACTAGCGGCTTAAAAACTGGTGCAATTTGCAACTTGTTTTCATCATTGTAAGCTTTGTTTGAATAATTTTACCTCTTAGTTTATGGTCACCCTATAAAAGGACAGTTAAAATCACATTTCTTTGTACTGGCTCATGTGCTGATTCTTTTAGGGTTGCTGCCTCATCAGTGAGGATGGCACTCCAGTGCTTACCATAAGAGAAATGTTAGATAAGGGCCTGATTCACATGGTTCCAAAGGGACCCACTACTGGCCAGAGCTAAGCCAATAAGCAATGTTGTTTGTGCATCTGTGAGAACAGATTTAAGAAGAAAAACAAACAAGCAAACAAACAACAACAACAAAAAAAGCACTGCTGTGTGCTTGGAGAGAGGGATGAGAAATTGACAGAAAAACAGCCCTGCAGACACCCAGATCAGTGCAGCAGTGCAGAATGAATGCCTCACAAAGGCAGAGTAGTGGGGGACAATCACCAGTGACTGTGATGAACCACAGAAGCAACAGAAAATGAGGACTTTCAGGCTCTGGCTGAGGTTATACATGCAATGTCATTACTATGCATGTCTCTCCTGCCAGTAAGTATTTTATCCTATGATGAGGACATTGCACATAATGACACAGATGCCCAGTTCGTCTCCCTGCTCAGTCTCCATTCTGGTGCTTCCATGCTCAGAGGACTGGAAAATTTGCAGCAGTGGATGTGGAGCAGACTTTATTCTCTTCTTCTTCACTCACTAGTATAGATGAAGTCTACTACTGCTTTTACTACTTTTCTCTTCTCTGCTACCCCAACACTTTTATTTACTTACTTACTTATTTATTTATTTATTTATTTATTTTCCAGCTCTTCAGCATAGTTCAGGATTCCTAGATGTCCTCTTGCTCCCTTTGATCTTCTCTACACCTCTTCAACTCTTCTGCACATTTCTTACTATGCACCCAAAGCTGAAGGTAATCCTTTGAGGCTTTTCTAGGTGGTTGAACTCTCTTATATTGTTGTTTCCTCATCTACATTCCTATCACGTCACAGTCACTTTCACCCATACTGTCTTCTGCTAGCCTGCTCTCTATCATTTCTTCCCTATTGATTGACAATTACTACAGACTGGAATACACCTTTTGCTGTAGAAAAATCTCTACTTTCAGCATCTGAGAAGCAAGAATATTTGCCACCACTCCTTTGTGAGACTTGCTGGACACATGTTTCTTGCTGAACTCTTTTCCCAGCTACACTTAGGATTGCTAAGGTCTCCCACTTAACCCTGTTTGTATAATAAATATAATAATGCCAATTCCATTATTGTACTTTAGGTTCTAAAGACACTTTTCTCCTTTCTCTTCCATATTATTACCTGTCTGGGAAGGTCTAAATTCACTAAAATAGTCTAAAAAGGGGTGTTGTTTTAATCCAATGTCTATTTAAAAATGCTCCTGCATTTACACACACACACGCACGCACACACACACACACACATATATACTTACTATTCAGAGGTATCATTATAAACATGAAATTCACTCATACCAATTACAAAATTTTGGCATATGACACTGACAGAGAGTAGCGAGAGCCAGCCCTGCAGCCCCCAGGTGAGTGCCGCAGGAGGGCAGGAGGTGCTGCAGGCAGGCAGGCAGCAGCAGTTCCCCTGCGGGCTGTGCAGGGAGAGGCCCCTGGTGGAGCAGGCTGTCCCCCTGCAGCCCATGGGTCCCCCATGGAGCAGATCTCCACGCTGCAGCCCCCCCATGGGTGGAGGAGCCCCCGCTGGAGCAGGTGGATGTGGCCTGGAGGAGGCTGCGGCCCATGGAGAGCCCCCGCAGGAGCAGGCCCCGGGCCGCAGCTGCAGCCCGTGGAGAGGAGCCCACGTGGAGCAGGGGCAGAGAGGGACCGAGAAGGAGTGGTGGAGATGAAGTGCTACAGACTGACCACAACCCCCAGTCCAGTCCCCCTGTTCCCCTGCGCTGCACGGGGGGAGGAGCTGGAAGAGCTCAGATGGGGGGAAGGAAGGTGGTTTTGGTTTCTTTCCTTTGGTTCTCACTTGTCTAGCCTGGGAGTAGTAGTAGTTAGGCCGGAAATCTTACTGTCTCCCTATGCTGAGTCTGCTTTGCCCATCACGATCCTTGTTGAGCGATCTCCCTGTCCTTGTCTCAACCCTTGAGCCCTTTGCATCGTATTTTCTCTCCCTTTCTCTTTGAGGAGGGGGAGTGAGCGAGTGGCCGTGATGGAGCTCGGCTGCCCACCCACCGAAAAGCACTGCAGCTGCAACGGACTGGAAAAGTTTTCAGAAGCAACAAGGTGTTTAACAAGGAAATGTATAGTTTCCTTTTTCAGGCTTCCTAAATAATTGGGCTTATTTCCTATTCCCAACTCGGAGGAGGAGAATTGTTGATTTCACCTTCTTTTTTCTTCCTTGGAAATCAAAGGTGAACAGCTCTAAAAGGAAGGGGAACGTATCAGAAGCAAGCTTTTCTTGGCTTGTAATCCTTTCTTAAGGAAAAGATTTCTCACACACCTTCCACAGATGTAGGGGGGCAGAGAATAATTTTGGAACTACTCCAATTCAAGTCAGCTTGGGGAGAGTGGTACTTCTCTACTTGTTTCTGAGACATTCGCATTAGCAACAGAGAGTGTTGTGTTGCCGCTGCCAGGGGCCTACGGTGATGACTTCAGAAACAGAATTGAACGATGTCACTGTGACACCTTGGTAACAGCTGCCTCTGAGCAAGTATAGCGAGGAGGGACAGAGAAGTGTGCTGGATGAAACCACGTGAGGACTTGTGGATCCCACGTTGAGGTGCATCGAGAGGGCCCACCCTTCTGTAAGTGTTTGGATGCTTCATTTTAGATTTCTGTAGTTTGTGTAAAGTCCTTTCACAAGCATGAAGTTTGGTACTTTGGCTCAGTGATGTAGCTGCACAGAGTGACAGGTGCAACATGTGGCTGAGGGCCTCTGCACGTTCTCTCTTTCCCACACACGATCAAGAAAGAAGGGTAGACAAATAAGAGTGTGCTGTGGTCCTGCCATAGACCTCAAGTACTACAGCATAAACAAGAGACTTAAAAGTAGCCCATCACATGAAACTTCAGGACAGCAATGCGCTTCATCAGCTGCTCTGGCCTGTTGAGTGGAGTCTCTCAGGATGGAGTGTATGAAGATGCACTCCATCTGCTTTCAGATTAGCACTTGCAGTGAGCAAGCTGCCTGGCCTTAACATTTTTCATTTCATTTTTCACCCGACTTTTGCTGGTTCTTCTTGGTCTAGAAAAAAAAAAAAAAAAAAAGTGAACTCAGATCAAAATAGAAGGATTTCCTTTTCATTAATTCCATGTTCTTAACTTGACAGATTTGGTTATTGACGTAGAAGGGACATATCTGGCCTGACTGCAACACCCATGCTCGCAGTGTGGGACAGTTCTCATAAAGGTGATTCAGGGTAGTTTCTGGAAACGAAGACATCAGATGGCAAAGGTAATCTCCAAAATTTTTTTTTTTTTTTTTTTTTTTGTGCTAATGCAGGAAAGGCAAGTAAGAGTAAAAGTAAGAGTCCAGATAGTGTAAGAAGCAGCAGCTGTGAAGGAAACTTCCTTCTGGCTGATATGGCTCCATATCTAGTTGTGGAGGTCATAGTGCAGATGGAAGCATGTTCTCGTCCAAATACTTAGCTCTCTGTTTTCACAACAGGTCGAGCAGCAGAATGTCTTTGTAACAACCGTGCCTATGACCAAGTTCATGCATCGTGGTAGACAAGGTAAAAGCTCTGGACAAGCAAAGGGGAGGGATGGATGGGCATGCAATACGATCACTTCAATCTTATCTCTCTAAGAAACCTTACTGAGAAAACAAAACAGAACAGAACAAAACAGAACAGAACAAATGAAACAAACAGCTAGCTTGCTGGAGACATTGTCTGGGAAACAGTGAAAACACTTGCAGACAAAAACATATCCAAGGACTAACACTTTGAGCTTAATTCTAAACCAACATCCTCAACTCAAACTCCTGTTTATGTTCATTACAGACTGGTAGAATAACATGTCACATTTGATGACTTTGCAGCATAGATGTCAGGAATGCAGCTTGGGATCACCTGCTTCTACTTAGAGTTCAGTCTGAAGGGATGAGCAAGTAATTGTTCCTGGGCTGATGGAAATCTGTTCTAAAGTCTGTTTGCTAACACTCTTCTAGACGCTTCTCTGCCCATCGCTCTGACCTGCCAACTCTGGTGCAAGTGTGCAGTTGTGGCAAGAGGGATTTCCTAGTCCTGATTTGACCTGGTGGACACCAACTTTCCTAGTCAATTGCCGATGTTGCTGAGGAGGCAGCAGGATCAAAGCCCTTGTTGATGAAGATAGAACAAGTTTGGGGAGGCTTTGGCATTTCTGCACAATGCTGCTTCCTGATTGTGACCCAAGACGCAGATTCTGAACTAGGCAAAGGAAGCTAGAGTAAGCTAGACTGCATGTCCTGGTCATTTTCTTTTCTTTCTTTATTTTTCAATCGTCGCTTGTAAGAAAATCTAAATCTTTCAACCATTTGTTTGAAAACACAGTTTTATGGAAATGATTGTGGGTGTGCTCCTTAACCTTGTTTGGAACCTGTTTAACCTCGCTTCAGTTAGAGGAGACCTGTGCTCAGATTTATGCTTACCATGATCAAGTGGCATCCTTTTTCCTTTTGGTATTCTTGACTTTGGCGCTTGCAAGTGAGGTTGACGAGAGTTCTCAGTATGATTCTTCTTTTCCTTTGCAGTATTCCAAACTCCAGATTACATCTGATCTTCATCTCTGATCTGAAAAGCTTCGCAGGCCAAAAGAGAATTGAGATGAGGAGTGAAATACAGAATGCTGGTGAATCTTTCCAGTTCCCACCCGTAAGTTTTGTGAGAGAAGCAGGTGCGTTGCTGTAGTGGTAGGAAGTCAATAAGATAACGATCATGCCCTTGAAGGCGAGTAATGGTAGAAAGATGAAGAATGCAAGGCCCTGGTTAAAGACAGTCTTTAGGCTGCTTCTGGATCAGCAGTTTGTTTGGTTCTTGCACAGCCTCATCTCCACTTGCTTAGAAGCTGTGAAGATGGGAAGAACACTTGGTGTTTTTCATCCACTCTCAACCTCATCTCCATTTCCTCTGAAGCTGTGAATATTGGAAGCACACTTGGTGCTTCCAATGATGTGAAGAGCCAAGTGTCTTGGGTCTTCCATCAACTCAGAGATATCAAGAGAATAAGGTACTTGCTTGATAGGACAGTACTTAATGTAGGTATTTATGAAGTGAAGAAGAACACTGAAAGCAGCCGAAGCCGTATCAGACATGGTAAGGCCATGCTTCTGTTAGGAAGTAATTCAGAGTGCTTCCATGGTGTACTTTGGACAGATGAACTCTGGTCCTCTGGACTAAGCACCCCCAAGGGACAATTCTCTGAAAAATCTCTCGGAATGATCTGTCCTTATCTCTTACACTGTAGTCTCCATTAGGAAAGGATAAATATTCCTTGCCCATGTGGAAAGGAGCTCCTCATGTAGTTGTTTCTAACCAAAATCTCCTTCTTGTGTTCTGTTGACAGAAACCACTTGGCGAGCCAAGCCAAATCACCGAAAATGGAAGTAGTGGAACTACTTCCAAACCGTGCTGCTGCTTCTAAACCAAACTGCAGCGTAGGTGGGGACAGAGCAAGGGGACACAACCCAGCCAGGGCGAAATTGAAAGTCACCTGTCTGAGCCGCGGAAGGAAGTCAGCGCTTCCCAGTTTGAGACTGTTCCCTGACTGGTCCCACAGCAGCTGGAACGCTTCCGATTGCTGCTGATGGATTCCCATGGATCAGCCAGTGACACAAGCTGCCAGAGCGACTGAAGCGATCTGGAGTTACGCTTCTCCCCCTTCTGCCTTCAGATCCGTGAAAGGAAGGAGAAGAGGGGAGAAGAAGAGGGGAGAAGAGAAGAGAGGGGGAAAGAAAAGGACAAGAAGGGAGGGAAGGGGAGGGAAGGGGAGGGAAGGGGAGGGAAGGGGATGGGAGGGCAGGGCAGGGCAGGGGCATGTAGGGCATTGTAGGGGAGAGTAGGCTAGTGTAGGCTAGTGTTGGGATAGTGTAGGATAGTGAGGGGAGTGTAGGGGAGTGTAGGGGAGGGGAGTGCAGGGGAGGATAGTGTAGGGAGGGGAGTGCAGGGGAGGGGAGTGCAGGGGAGATGAGCATAGAGGAGGGGAGTGCAGGGGAGTGTAGTGTAGGGGGGGTTGGGGGAGTGTAGTGTAGGGGAATGTAGGGGAGGGGAGTTTAGGGGAGTGTAGGGGAGGGGAGTCTAGGGAAGGGGAGTGTAGGGGAGTGTAGGGGAGGGGAGTGTAGCGGAGGATAGTGTAGGGAGGGGAGTGTAGAGGAGGGAAGTGTAGAGGAGCATAGGGGAGTGGAGTGGAGTGGAGTGGAGGGGAGTTTAGAGGAGTGGAGGGGAGGGGAGTTTAGGGGAGGGGAGTTTAGGGGAGTTTAGGGGAGGGGAAGGGAGTTTAGGGGAGGGGAGGGGAGATTAGGGGAGGGGAGTTTAGGGAAGTTTAGGGGAGGGGAAGGGAGTTTAGAGGAGGGGAGGGGAGTTTAGGGGAGGAGAGTTTAGGGGAGGGGAGGGGAGTTTAGGGGAGTTTAGGGGAGTTTAGGGGAGGGGAGTTTAGGGGAGGAGAGGGGAGTTTAGCGGAGTTTAGGGGAGTTTAGCGGAGTTTAGGGGAGTTTAGGGGAGTTTAGGGGAGTTTAGAGGAGTTTAGGGGAGTTTAGAGGAGTTTAGGGGAGTGGAGGAGAGTTTAGGGGAGTTTAGGGGAGGGGAGTTTAGGGGAGGGGAGGGGAGTTTAGGGGAGTTGAGGAGAGTTTATGGGAGTTTAGGGAAGTTTAGGGGAGTTTAGGGGAGGGGAGTTTAGGGGAGGGGAGTTTAGGGGTGGGGAAGGGAGGAGAGGGGAGGGAAGGGGAGGGGAGGGA
The DNA here is from genome assembly GCF_963932015.1 of Anas acuta. NCBI lineage: Eukaryota > Metazoa > Chordata > Aves > Anseriformes > Anatidae > Anas > Anas acuta. Next base: position 42,890,128 of record NC_089017.1, on the reverse strand, counting down.
AGGGGAGGGAGGGGGTGGGTATTGGTGGGAAGTAAGGAATGGGCCAGGGAGGGAATGGGAGGGGAGGGGAGTGCTACCCTAAATAAAATGGCCAAAGAAGTGACATTTTGGATCTGGAGCCAAATATGTATGTTGCCATTCATTCCACAACGCGATTCATCACTGCAATCTGCGTTTTGCACGGTGCCATTAAGGGTTTGGCATGCACAGAGGTGACTGAGTATTTTCAGAACTAACTTTCCTTCCTAACTGATTTGAGACTTTTGCTGGTGTTATAAATGGCTCAGTCTTCCAAATAGGGCAAGACTCAAAGTTTACAATGTATGAAAGGAACGCATTTCCCTTCAAGCTCTCTATTGACACGAATTGCTAAAACCTTCCTCACACTGGAATGCAAAAGATCAGGTGATTGGTTAACGTAGGGATGGCAGCTGAGCAGGGGAAACATCTTCAAAACTTCCAAATATTTCCCCTATGCAGAAGTCCAACTCCTTCTTCTCTGCTGTCTGGTTGTGAAAGTTTCTGTCACCTGCTCAGGAAGCAGAAGCAGTCAAATGGGATTTCGAGGGATCCAGCTACAGCATCAGTGCCAGTTAGAGGAAGCAATCAATTGCCAGGTAGTCCAGGGTTTGAAGAGAGTTTAAGCAGCTTTCCAAGGAACATGTCCAAGTGCAAAGCAACCAATTGATCTGACTCTCCAGTGAAAGAAAAGGAAGTGCAGAGCAGCAAATGCTTGAGAGAGGGAAACCTTTTTGAAGCACAGCCATTTGGGGCCGAGACCTGTTAATGTGCTAGGCAGTCCCAGGAAGCGTCAAAGTGTGAGCCGTGCTCTCCAGCACTGGCGTCCTGCACTTTCTGGAGGTTCTTTATTCTGTAATCAGAATTCCAACAATCTCCTCAACAGCATACAGCTCCAAAACCCACAGACCCAGATCAAACAGCCTCCCATCTGGTTGTATCATTGTCAGGCATGCATTCTTTTCTAGTAACTGGTCCTTTCTTCCTTAGTTCAGATCAAACACAAATAACAAAATTCAGATGACTCCTAAACTCTCCAGACAGCTCTGGTGTTGCTGTAGGATGGAATACAATTGTTTTCCTTACAACCCCCCAGTTATTTCCATGTCTGTTCTGGACCTTGGGATCTCTTTTGGGAGCTACATTACGCAGAGAACTACAATAAGGCTGAGATCACCGCTGCCTCAATGTAATGCAAAGGTGAAGGCCTTTAGGACAGCCAGTTTGGAAATGAATGCAGCCCCATCTTGTCAGCATCAGAGCAGAGCCAGCTCCAGATGGCTCCAAAAAGGAGCTGCTGCTGGCCAGAGCCGAGGCAGGGAGTGCTGCTGGGTGGGCTTCGGGGGAGCAGATTTAAGGAAGGGGGGAAGATACTGCTGTGCAACAGCAACCGGGAGAGAGAGGATTGTGAAAGCGTGAGAGAAGCAGCCCTGCAGCTCCCAAGAGAAGGGCCGCAGGAGGGCAGGAGGTGCTGCAGGCAGGCAGGCAGCAGCAGTTCCCCTGCGGGCTGTGCAGGGAGAGGCCCCTGGTGGAGCAGGCTGTCCCCCTGCAGCCCATGGGTCCCCCATGGAGCAGATCTCCACGCTGCAGCCCCCCCATGGGTGGAGGAGCCCCCGCTGGAGCAGGTGGATGTGGCCTGGAGGAGGCTGCGGCCCATGGAGAGCCCCCGCAGGAGCAGGCCCCGGGCCGGAGCTGCAGCCCGTGGAGAGGAGCCCCCGCAGGAGCAGGGGGTCTGGGGGGAGCTGCCCCCACCCGTGGGGGACCCGTGCTGGAGCAGTTTGCTCCTGGGGGATGGATGGATGGACCCCGTGGGACGGAGCCGCGTGGGAGCAGTGCTTGGAGAGCTGCTGCCTGTGGGCAGCCCCCACAGGCTCAGTTCGGGCAGGATGGCATCCATGGGAGGGACCCCACGGGGAGCAGGGTCAGGGAGGGACCCTGAGGGAGCGGTGGCGATGAAGTGTGAGGGACTGACCGCAGCCCACATTCCCCATTCCCCCCCCCCCCCCCCTCCCCCCCTTTGTTTTTTTTTTCTTTTGGTCTCTTACTGCTTGAGCTTTGTAGTAATAGGTAATAAATTTAATTAATCTCCCTGTGCTGAGTCTGTTTTGTGTGTTACTATAATTGTTGAGTGATGTCTCTGTCCATATCTCAATCCTCGAGCCCTTTGCATTGTATTTTTCTCCCCCTTTCCCTTTAAGGAGGGGGAGCGAGAAACCTTTTGTGGTGGAGCTCTGCTGTGCAGCAGAATATAACCACAACACCTAGCCATGCACCCCGGAACTGAATTTTAGATCTTGCTATGTTGGACAAGAGCAATTAAAAAAAATATAGAGATTATATATTAATATAATATGTAAGTATAATATTAATGAAATCAGTAGAAAGGAAAAACTCATACAGTATCCAGATAATCTTTGTCAATGTACATGTAGACTTAGTGAGGGACTCAACTCTTGTATTTTTATTTATTTTGAAAGTTAGCAAAGATCATCAGGTCACGCTGCTGCTTTGCAAAGTAATAATAAAACACAGAAAACCACCACCAACAACAACAAAAAGATATTGGGGTACTGCATTCAGACAAGCTCCTCAAACCTAACAGGCATGTAGATGTAAAATTTTGGCTTAACTGAAGTGTCAGACTGCACACCTATATTAAGTGTCACTTTCACAAATGAACCTCCAGCCTTTAACTAGACTTTGCAGCTTTATCTGGTTATTTTAAGAACCAATCTCTCCCCAGAGGAAATGGCATGGTTATCATGCTCATTGGTAATCCTTATAAAGTTCACTGAAATCAACATTTTTTTAAAAGAACCTCTCAAATCTCAACAAAGAGGATTCTTCCAATGAAATACAAGCTACAGAAAGAATCAAAGAGCTCCTCTATTACTTACAAGGAGTTCATCAAAATCTTTCAAATTATTCCTCTCACTCTTGGTTTTTCTGATAGCTCTCTTCTCTAGGGAGATTCCTTTGTGGTTAAGCAAGACAGTTTAGCAAGTCATTTCTAAGCAAATCTTTTCAAGACATTACATTCCCATCCAATTTTTTTTTTTTTTTTTTTTTTTTAATAAACTGCCTGTCTATTTACAATTTGTATGCATCAACATAGTTGGCCCTGAAATTATATTGAGAATATTTTATAAACAAAATATTCAAAATCCATAGAGCAGTGAATTATAATGATCAGGTTTATCTGTGAAACGTCAGCAAATTTAGCAGGGAAAGAACATTTGCTAGGTTTTAAGAGATCATGTTACTCACAGAATGATGAAGTGGTAGCAGCTAACGCAAGTGTATTCTCTGTGTCTGTGCCAGCATGATTGATTTGATCAGAATATACCTGCATTCATCCTTGTTCCAGGACTGCAGCAGTGTTACAGAATGGAAAGAGCTCATTTATGTAGAACCCACTTAGAAGGGAGGTCCCAGTTCTCAGCTCTATAAACTGGCACATCTTGAAGCGTAATTTCAATGAAGGTTCACCCACTGAATACTTGGCCTAAGATTGCTTACTTCTTAAAAAAGTGTCCCCTAGAAAGGGCAAAAGAAACAAACAGACTTCTCAAAGGTAGCCCTGGGATATTTTATAAAACTGTCAAGAGAACTCTTGTTAAGCATGCAAGTTTTGCTGTCTTATACAGGAATATCCCATAGAAAAATTCAGTTTATTCTGAGAAATCTCATTTTTTTCAGTAGGTGTTACAAAAGTCTACTAGCTAAATTTTCTGTCTCAAGACAAAGTCCAGAAAGCCCCAGTGTAAAAACAATTAGAATGTTATGCCATGAGTGGTACTGTTATGACCATGTCATCTCTGTCTATACAGATATGTTGCATTTCAGGACAAATTGTGTTGTAAGATACACCATTTATGTCCCTGAGTGACTATCAGCTTATTCTGAGTGACTCAGTATGCAGTAGTGCTAGATTAACATGAGTGTAAATTATTGCATTACTTCACAGTAAATGTGAAGTCCCAATGCTCTGAGTGCAAACCTTTAATCTTGACCACTGTGCAGCTGGGGGGCTTTTTGGAAATGTCTAAATGCAGCAAACAGATATGTAGAACAGGAGCCAATAACTAGCAGAGGTCCCAGAAATACAGTCATCATGTCCCTGAAGTCATCACACTACACTTTTTGGTAGAGCCAATTATTCTGAGAACTGCTGAGCTGAGATGACTGTGCTGTTTTTGATTTTGAAGCTAGCTTATTTGGCACAGACTCAGGTATCTCTGCATAGTCTACATTGTGTTCTTTAGTCATACTCCAAATGACCCAGAGCTTACAAACAGAAGTTGTACCACTTTCTTGCATCCAATTATAGCATGTTTACTCAAGAGAAATGATCAGAGAACTTGAGTTTTGATCTAGTAGGTGCCTAACGGGTTGTCTACACAAAGAATTTCATGATCACAATCAGTCCAGGTCTTTGGAGTCCTATAATGCTCTACACAAAGCTGAGTTCTTGCATATTAAAAGCTTAAAGTACAGTAACAATAGCAAAGAGAAGGGTATAACTACCGTGCATAAGCAGTATAATTTCTTAAGTTTTTCTTCATTTTAAGAACAAATTTTCTTAAATAAATATGATTATGCTTTTATGAAAATGTGCTAAGTTACCATTCCTTATTTCTTCTTAAGGAAAGCAAATACTATATATTCCTTTTATATTTGCACAGTATAATAGCACACAGCCTACACAGTGGGTAATTTAAATGAACAGCAGGCATTCAAATTATACTGAAAGGGCTGTTATATTTCAAGCAGGGAACATTTTTATTACAGTCACATTCCTGACATCCTACGGGATGCATACGCTTTTTTTCTTCTTTCTTGATCTTAGATCAACAGGCAACCAGCTGCGATAAGTGGGCATCTCTGAGATGCCCATGAACGGCTTATGAATACAGGTACCTCACCTTTTTGATGCTGGAATATTTTGTACAGAGGAAGAACTGTATTTTGTACTCAAGAACAGTAGCATGAACTGCATGCGGGAAGCCTCATCATATACAATCAGTGATTCACAGTTCCATTTGGAGCAGACAGCTACTAATGACATTACCCAGCCCAGCAAGCAGGGATTTGTGTACTAGTCTTCCCAAAAGTATTATCACAGCAGTGAAGGGAGGCAGCAGCACAGTTTTTTCTGTTTGCATTTGACCTTTAAACATACCTTGGACCTTGATGCAGTGTTGGCTGTTTCTGTCTTGCTTTGCAATGAGTCTGGCAATTTTTCCTGTAGTTATCCTAGGACTTCAACAGCTGGTAGCTCTACCCTACATATTTAGTCTATGTATGTTTTCTCACCTCATTAACTTCCTCCTTCCTCATCCTCACTGCCTCTTTCAGTTCCAAGGCTACAGAAGCTGTAGTTCATTAGTGATGTTCTCCTAGCTGTACAATTCTGGAAATTATTCACTGAAGAACTGTCACTGAAATAAAATAAGCTAAAAGACTTATTAAAAGACAGGATTTCTGCAGTGTTCAAATGGCAGTTTTGCAAGTTCTTTATCACCTCAAATGAAAAAAAAAAAAAACAAACCACCACATTTGGGGATTTATAAAAATGCACACATTTTAAAGAATGCTGTGAAAACTAAAAGAGTATAGATGTCTAGACAATAAAACAGGGTCTTAAACATTTTTGTTAATCTTTATATGTGACTCATATTATGTCCTTATTGATTACTGTTGTGAATCATACAGATATCCAAAAGTTCTATTGATAACTTGATTCTGAAAACAGTCTAATCAAAGGGACACACAATTCCATGCAAGCAAATTTACTGTCATCCGTGCAACCACAGTAAAACTGTTTCTACCCCCTCAAATAACGGTGAAGATGTATCATCAGAATCCAGTGGAAATCACTTAACTTTATGGTTATGAATGATCTAATAAATACTTTTAAATACCCTGGTCCAAGAGGCCACAGCTACCTGCTCATAATGAACATAAGAAATTATCAGGAGGTGCTAGTGTCCCAAAAGCTCTGCTGAGGCTCAACAGGATCTATTCTTAGCCATGTCTCTGTAGAGTAGATGACCTTGGACACATGAATTCACCTCTCTAGGCCTCAGCTCTACTCACAGAAGGATCGTGGTAGTCATCTGTCTTTGGATTATCATCTAGCATGTGCTTGGGAAAGATTTAAAGAACTATAAGATTACTTACTTGGAATAATATTCAGAAGGGTAAATAATTTTCCACAAATCATATAAGAATGATGAATTTCTGCCAAGAAATTTTGCCTACCCAAAACTGTGTCTTGAAATATGCTTCCTCATTGTTAACATCAGCTAACATTGGTTCCAAAGTGGCTTCGAACTTTGTAATGTCCACAAAACACCCCACACTTTTCATTCTCAAAGGTAATTAATAGCTAGTAAAGAAAAAAAAAAAAAGTAAAAGTTTTATTTATTTGTTTGCTTGTTCAAGCTATTTAATATGATAATTCAAGACAAAGGAATTATGTCCATCATGTTGTTCATTTCTGTTGCCACAATTCCACATTGTGTGGCTAACAAGTTTCATCCCCAATCATTTATTTTGAAGGATATGCAGACCCACTGGGAAGAGAGGCTGCCCTCATAAAGAGGATAAATATGTCTGACCTATTGGCTTCTGCAGTGAATCCACAGTAATGGTATCAACATTGAGCAAGAAGAATTGGTGAGAAGGATCAGGTGGCATCGATGCCAGGATATTTTACATACCTCTGCAGATATTAGCTGTACAGATCCCAGAAAAGCTCTTTAAATATTAAGACATTTAATAGGCAAATATATAGCTAGAATTTAAAGGAAACTGAAACATCACCATGACATAAGGGGAGATAGGGATATTCCTGTCTTTTACATGGAACTCCAATGAAAATTTGGCACAGCATTAGGCAGTGACAAGGAGAAATCTACCAGAGATATTATCAACTGTCTTTCTCATTTTCATTAACTACTTAGTTTTCATATTGGAAAAACATGTAACTTTTTGCCTTTGTCAGTGTGGGGTATCATTGGGGTGGGGTGGGGTGGTGTGGGGCAAAGTAGTGTGAGGTGACAGAAGGCAGCTGCCATAGCTGGTACAAGCCTCCCTGATCAATGCCAGGAACAGGATGTGTAGAAGGGGCAGTCTGATCAGCTTTCACTCTGACAAGCATTGTCAGCTAAGCAAGCTGCTGTACAGCAGCAGAGAACACAGCCTGATTTTTGCATAATGTTGTCAGAACTGCCATCCTAGTCTGCATGCCCCCCATCACCCTGGGGAGATTTTAGCAGACTCAGCCAGCATTGCTGAAAAACAGTCAGGTGGCTGTGGCATTCTGTGTTCCTTCTTTAACCTTGACAGGTAAAGATGAATTTCAGTGTAAAAGACAGAACTCTTCCCAGCTGAGAGGGTGAAGCCTGTTAAATCCCCAGCTTTTCTTGGCAAGGTGATGGAGCACTGCTTGTTAAAAATTGCCAGAGACACATAAGATCTCTATAAAGGCAGAAATGCTGATGAGAGAATTGAATCAATGGAGTAAAGGGCTGACAGAGTGGGACAGGGAAAGGGAAGCAGATCAGTTCATCACTGTAATACATGACAAACAAAAAGAAATAGACATGTTCTTCACCTTGCTTCACATTCACTACACATGTTTTACTTAAAAGTAGACTCTTGTCAATATTGCTACCAATAGGCTTGTACACTGGGTCAAATACTGCTGTAATATTTAACATTTAATGAGAAGGTTAAGAGAGTAAAACAGTTGATAATCAGGTACTTAAAGATCATAAGGCCCAACTAAACAGATACCATCAGCAGTTGCACAGTTCTGCTGTCCTCCATGTACATCCTGAGGGAAGAGATGAACATCAATGCATATCTCTGGATACAAACAAGGAGACAAGTACCAATGCTCTGATCTTACTCTTTATACGTAAAGAAGTCCAAAAGCAATTGGAAGTGGCAAATAATAGAGGGCTCTTTTCCCTTCACTGCTCACATCTGATTGTCACTGCAATTGCAATTGTACCGATTAACTCAGTGATGTCGAGACACCCTATGATGAAAGTTTCAGTTTAGAACAGGCAACTATAAGGACTGAAGAGAAAATTGGGAGCTGTGACTTTGCATAAATAAAACTAATGCCATTTGCAAAGGGTGTATTCTTCTGTCAATAGTTAAAATTTTGTATGCTGCACTCCAAAGCATTAATAGAGAATACTCAGTTTCAACCAATTAGTCTTAAATGAAGAAATCAAGTTTCAGACTGCTCTGTATCAATAAAGGAGTACCTAATGAATGGCTATCTTATGAATAATTAGAAGTGCAAAAGTAATATGATTGTGCACATTATGTATTGTTATAATTGATATGAAATCTAAGCAAATGTTAATTATTTATATTTATGTTATCTACATTTAAGGTAACAAATAATTAATACATTAATGGTAAATAATGTTATTTTCTTATAGAGAATCACCTATTTTCTGGCTGATAACAGTAAATAAAATCTTTTTTCAACGATATTGAGTACAGTAATTATAATTTCACTGGCCACTCAGTCTTTGTGTGCTCTGTAATCGATTACACCTAATAGCTGATCTAAAACTGGAATGGCGATGTCCTCCTTTTTAGGGGTACAAGATAAATGGATTATAAAATGAAGACTTGCACAGTTATGGTTTTTGTTTGTTTGTTTGTTTGTTTGTGTGTTGTTTGTTTAAATCATTTATCAACATATCTATTTTCAGGTGTGATGCAAGTAGCTTTCATAACTTTTGAATTTTTAAGGCATTACTCTTGTGGATTTAAGTCTTCAACTACATAAAATACCATTCATTGTACTGTGAGCTGTAATTACATTTGTAGTAGCTTGGTTGTCTTTTCTGATTCTCGGTCCTAGGGAAATATTGAAGAAAAGGGTAATCCCAGCTCTGAAAATTTGCTTCTCCTTTGTTTTCAGTCGTGTCTAAATGCTTGGTACAAAAAAGCATGTATGCTCAGTAATATGTTGGCACCCATGAGCAGCACAGTTAAGATCAATGAACAACTCTCATCTGGTCAATGTCATTCATCCACACTTATCGAGTTACATGTATCTTTACCTTCTTTTTCTGCAGAGGTGTTCCTCAGTCTCCCTGGGTGATTTTGGGTCAAGGACAGTGCAGGCTTTAGGGTGAATATTTATCAGCAAGTGAGAAGACTGTTTTACATATAACTGATACCAAACTAATGTGACAGGTGCTTATATAAATTAATGAAGACAGAAATATTTTTTTTTTTGCTATAAAGTATTTTTAATTGTTTAGAAATTTCACAAAACCTTATTAACAATATTAAATATAGCTTATGCATTTTGTAACATAGCATGGTCACTTTTTCATATAGATTTACTATATGATTTACTCTGTATGATTTATTGATGTCAATTCACTGCTTTCTGTGTGCATGTGTTTGTACATCACTTAATGCCTGCTTCTGGGGAGAAGGGAAAACTAGACAATTAACTGTGAGCTTTTCTTGCTCTCCACAACAAAGATATATTTTACTCCCGTTCTTCTTTGGTTATTATGAATGTCATCATTATACTTTTCAGAAGTGATCATGTTAAATACAGAACAGTGCTGTGTTCTTTTCCCATTTCACAGAAAATCAGATTAACTGCAGTTAACTACAAATTTTCAGTAATAATAACACTCTCCCCTGTGTACCTTGACAGGTATTAGAATCAATAGTCAATCTCCTTCAACCACTCTTATGGTATCTGATATCCAATAAGTTAATGGGGATTAAGCTCTGTCTTGCTTCCTATGGAAATCATCAGCAAAACCCTACTTGTTATCAGTTATTCAGAAGCAGACCCTAGAGTTACGACCCTCACACAGGCAATAACGGAAAAAATGATTCCTTGTGTCAGTCCCTTCTCTAGGAACCAGATCAAAACTTGGAAATTGTGGTTCAGAGTAATACAGACAATAATGCAAATTGCAAGTCAAGAGCATATCTAAAGGCAACTGTGTTCATCATATTGCAGCTTTGATTAACAGTAGGAAAGCCTGGGCTAAAATCCAATCAAGTCTAAAGGAGAAAAACAAACAAACAAACAAACAAACAAACAAAAAAACAACATTGTATGGGATCTGAATATATTTTCTCCAAACTGCTAATTCCCTCTACAGTCTATAGAAATATATGTCTTCTCAATAGGGAAAATGCCTTGTCTCATTTCACTGGAGTAGCCACTGTCTATTACTGCAAGCCAGGAGCAGTTAAGATTTCATTATAGCAATAATTTATTTATTTTAATGCTTTAACCTTTGGGTGCAATAAGATATTGCCTTGCAAAGTGATGAATTAAAAGATCACAGTCAGTAGGACCAGTATCTCATCTATCCACCAAGAAAGTTTGAAAATAGTAGAGTAACACACTCCAACTGGTGTTGTAGACCAGTAGTATAGCTTATACTGTCTGATAACACTCTGTATGAGTTTTGATAAAGTACGTTTAACACATAAGATGCAGTTTTACCAGTGACAGTCACATCCTGCAGTGCATTGTAAGTAGGCTATGGTGCGTGTTAGCCAAATTGTAAAGACGCAGTGAATAATTTGATTCTTATATTTTCCGAATCATATGCAGTAGACTTACTAATTTTTTTATTTATTTATTTTACTATCTTTTTTAAAGCTTCTCAAGTTCAAAGCAATGTGTAGACATTAAAAAGACCACACAAATTGTATGATTCTTTTACAAAGTGGTGGAAAGTACCATTTAAATAGAGTGCACAAATCCAAAATACAGCTTTTATGATAACCTGTCCTATAGCCACAGTCATACTGTATTTGCAAATACAATTCCTATTTTGCAGAGTAGGAATCTAATTACTGCACCAAGTACAAGACATTAACAGATCCACTGCTGACCATCAGCCATCCTGGACAAACACTCCTAATAACCTCTTTTGAAGATTAATTTCTTCCTGTTGGAAGAAAACACCAGTAAACCTTTATAAAAATATAATAATGCTAAGACCTTTTGTAAAGTTGATGTACTCCTACACACTGCTGATGAAGCCAAATCATTAACTCATTTTTGAACATAACTCAGAAATACAGTGGGAAGATCAAGGGTAACTATTAGCCTTTTTTAAGGATAGTTGTAGGGAAGAACTAGGTTTCTTTATGACATTGCATAGCTAAAACAGTAGTTTTCCAAGTATGGAGGAGAAGGCGTATGTATTTTAGCTGGGATGTGGTTTAGTGAGAGCGTTCCAGGGAGCAGAAAGATTAGCAGGAGAAACACACAGCAGAAAAGACAAAACTGAGCCTAGCCCTTGACCTCTGCTGGCAGCTTTTTGTCAAGATTTTGTCCTGCCTTGCAGAGAGAAAAAAATAAAAAAAAAAATCTTTACAACTGAGCAAGCTTTCTTCATCTTAAACCTACAGGGAAACCGAAGAAGCTTTTCTCATTTTTGCAAGCTGTACATAGGCCATGGGTTGAATTTTGACTCAGAAGCTGTACTTCAGAGCACACATGCAGTTTTGTGATAAATGTGCATTGAAGCTTAAGACAGCTCATATTTTGCTAACTAAGGAGGTCTCTTGTTCCTAAGCAGTACAGAGACACAACAATTGTGTAGCTTGCATAAGGCTTTTCCTTGTGATGGAAGCTTTTAATAGAAATAGTCTCATGGGGCTTTGTACTTTTGCCCTCTCCACCATCCCTTCTGCTCAGCAATGCATGGGGTGCACTGGTACGTACATGTATTTCAGGGTTTCACAGCAGAGGTCCTTGCTGCCCCTGAGAGAGGTGCAATTCTTCAGCGTGAACAGCACAGCAAGGCCAGGGTTGTGTGAAACACTAACAGAGCAGGACTGAACGCTAGGCTGAAGGACTCAGGTGTGAAGGACTCAAAAGGACTCTATGATCCTGGTTGCTCTGCAAATGAAACACACTCTCGTGAGGCATTGGGGTGCAATCCTGGTTGCATAGGCTCCCTCTGGGGCTGTGTCCCAGTGCTGACACCCAGCATTCGGAGCAATGTCCCTGTCAGACTGGGGTGGGAAATTACTCTGATGTGCAGCTGCTGGCATGTACGGTACCATCCTGGATGAGGCCTGTGGAATTGGCGGTGAATCCTCTGTATTTATGGCAAGGTGAGGCATGCCTGGAATTAGGAAGCCTGCATAGCCTTGCACACCTGGACAAGCCTGTTAAATGCAGCAGCATTACAAAGCCATCACTGAGGGCAGAAGCTGCCATCACAGGTTTCCTCAAAGAAGGAAAATCCCATACAAATACACCTTACAGTGCATTGCAGTGCAGTGGTGTAGCTCTGTACTCCTGCTCAGAAAGATCTCGCTGTGATTGCCATGGGAGGAGTGAAGGGGTGACTGCTGTAGAACTAGTTTGTGTCTGCAAGTGCAGACAGGTGCCTGCGATCTGCAGGTGAGAGATCTCTTTTCTTTGGAAGCAGGCCATACCAATGGTCCTTGTAATTGAAGTAAACAGCATTTCAGAAAGTATCAGGAGTTTGTAAGACACATTCTTGAAGGATTGAACATGCTTCCTGTTGGAATAGGGTTCAAGAATTAAAATATCCCAGACTTCTAGAATAAATTGAGTGAATAAAAGTTGTCACAGACCATGACTGTAATGCTCATCAGGTACTTTTACCACTTTTTAAGGCAAGTTGAAAGAAACTTTTGCAACAAGTGCACTCTTGCTGAGGTCTGTTACTTTTGGAAATCACTGGAATCTGCATTGTTTGTAACTACAGAAGCACTTTGCAGACTCTGGAATAAGTGGGGCCATATCCTACACTCATACTATCATGAGGCAGGACCAGGAAAAAGCTGAATCCCTGTGTAATATTATACAGTTTATAGATTAAGCTTTGCTTTGTTGCAGTAATTATGGTTTTATAATACCTTGACTTTTTGCTTTCAGGGTACTAATTAACCAATTCTCTGAGCACACAGGATTAAATTATTGCTGATACTTGTGACAAAACCCTTGGCAGGGCTTTGCCAGCAGGCTGCTCAAGCAGGCTTGTGGCTTGGAGCAGCACGTGGTTGGATCCAGGACTTGCTGTCTGGGAGCCTGTGCAGGCAGGGGTGAGGATTAATCTGCACCAGACCTGCACCTAGCACAGATCACTTCCTCAGGGCTTATTGCCCAGGTCATCCTGTATCCTAATATGCTTATAGGTCTGTAAAATGCACATGTAAAGGAAAAACCTTTTCATTTCTGTGTCTAGCAAAAGCATTAAGGCAATGAATGAATGTTTCATGAAAACAAGCAAAGCAAAGCTACCCGTTACTGAGGGTGGCATTTAACAAACCGTAGCAGCTGTTGTGAGATAACTGCTTGACCCTTGTTTCTCTAAGCAGCCACAGCAAGCCTAAAAATTGAACACTTTCAGTACCACTGTGCTGGAGTGCTGTATGCCACCTGTCCTTCACTGGGCAGTGCTCCTCATGCCCCCTTTATTTCATGGCTCAGCCCAGCTACATGTTACAGGCTTAGAGCAACCATAGTGCTACACATCCCTGCAGCAGGGTTATAAAGTGCCATCTCCCCACACCTTCCCCCGAGAGTTTGTGGAGATACCCACGGCATGAGCTTCTCTTTGGAGGGGGAGATCATACATCTCCTGCTGGACCCCACTTCTGCTTTGGAGAGAAAAACCCTTTCTGAGCATTTCTAGGACCTGATTTAGAAGTAAACAGCTGAAGGAAGCATTAGATCTTGTCTTTGGATTTTTCATTAAAAAAATACAATTAGAGATGGAAAAACAATGTACTTGTTTACTTTTCATTTGACCATAAAACCCATGAAAACTATTTTACACTGGTCTCTAAAACCACACACCAAAAATTTATCTCATCTGCTTCCAGTGACTGAAATTTTGAGGAGCTCTGTTGGATGAATTCTGTTTTTACGGAATGTTTTTAGTACTTGATTTCTTTTGTCCTTTTGCAAATAAATATTGGAACTAAGTGATGAATTTCTCAGCCGTTATAAAAATCAGCAGAGTTCTGTTGATTTGAATGGGGCTATGATGATTTATGCCCACTGGGGATTAGCCTAACCAAAGGCTTTGTAAGCTTTTAAAGTTAAAGGAACAGGCTTGTTCCATATTTAGCTTCTAGGAAGAAAAAAAAAAAAAAAAAAAAAAAAAAGGAAAGAAGAAAAAAATATATAAGCACAGATTAACATAAACTACAGCTTTTAGTGATGAGCTACTAAATATTTGGAGGGTTTAAAGTTTAATTGTGACAATGTACTGCATCTGGAGAGGAACCCAGAATTTCACAGCCGATATACATATACATGCATACACATATTCCACAATTATTCAGTAGGTGGCAGTTAAAAGCCTAGATGAGCTGTGCAGTCGCCATTTAGGCAGGAGCACCAGCGGAGGCTGGAGTCAGTCCATCTGTAACAGCGGAAAGAAAGAGCGAGGCTGCAGCTGAGCCAACAAAAGCATCAGCCCTGGCCCAGGCGCTCGAGGAGCGAGCGGGAGAGGAGTGGAGCTGCAGGAGCACAAGCCCCAGCACAGGCAGCAGGCAGCAGCCAGCACAGGACGTGAGGCAGACAACAGAGCTACAGCTCCCTTGATTAAGACGCGGACTCCTTTCTGGTGGAGAAAACCCACAGCAGAAAGGGCGAACAGTTGGTGCGATGACAGGCAGAAACTGAAGAGTTTTTGGAGCATTCTGTTCTTTCACAGGTATTTTTTTTTTTCTGTTGCTTTTCTGCATTACCTTGTTCAAAAACATAGCTTTGCAAGTTAATTAGAGGTCTTTCTACCTACTCTGACCAACATTCACAGTCTTCACTCAGGAAAAAATTACACTGAAGTCAGTAGAGTTTTGCATGAGTTACGACTGAAAGATCTGATACAAGTTGTTATCGTGTGTAGGGAACATGGCATGCTATCAGCTGGGGCTGATAAGGAAGGCAGGAGCTGGTCACATGCATACTGGCCAGCCAAATAACATTATTTTTCTGTGTGTTGGGATGCTAGTATTGGTTTCATAACATTATTTTTTTTTCTTCATTAAAATTCAATGTGCTGAATTTTGTCCTACTTTATACTGCTGCCATTGCAGTGATTTAAAGAGAGATTTTATTTATTTGTTTGTTTTTATTTTTATCTTAAAGCTACATTTTACCCTATGTGATGAAAGAACTCAAAAATGTTGAGCTGGAATAAAATAACACCAGGTGTTTCTTTGAAACAAATACAACTTTGCAGCATTCCTCTCATAGGTAGAAAATATTTTATTTGCTTAGAATATTTTACAATTCACAATTGAATAAACAAAAATAATTCATGAGGGGTTATTCTCAAGTGTCTGTGAGTGACATGAATTCAGAGTTAGTACGAATTCCTTGCTGTCTTTCCCATAAAATGTGGGATGTACTGCATGCTGCAGCACTCAGTCACAGCTGGGTGAGCTCAGAGTGGAGCAACAAGATTTGATGTATTTCATTTTTGAAGCATTTTCCAAATCTTTTGCTTTTATGGGTGCCTGATTGTACATGGATGTACATATGATGTACATATGCCTGCTTAAAAATGCACACATTTACAGGTACGTGATGTGTGTGTCCAGATGCCTTTCTTTATAAATGAAGCTGTTACAACTGATAGCTGTTTTACCTTTGCCAGTGTTTACGCTTATTGTACAGGGAATGTTTTGCAGATCCCACAGTTGTTAATTCTGTGTCAGACGGTTATTTTGTCTGCTTCCCCCCTCCCCTTCCCCCCTCCCCTTACTTTTCTGACTGATGGACTTCACTCGTGTTTCAGGAGCTGCCCCCAGGGGATCCAGCTGTGCTGACTAAATGCAGTAGTGCCCATTTCTCATGGAATGGCATCTGTGCCATTGTTCAGGGACTGTGAGACGGGTACCATCCAGGTTTTGTGCTCTTTCTTACATTGCACACGATGTTTGTGAGGCTCATGCATGAGGAGCTATCCAAACACAGAATAGGTTCAAATGCACAGCTGCTAATCAGTGGCCTCATGGAACTGAAAGTCCGGTAGAATGACTGCCATGTACGATTATTTATCTTCTCTGGTAAAGCAAAGGACAAATGGGTATAAATGGGATGCGAATACACTTAGGGTAGACGTTTTCAAACCATTAGAGCAGCAAGGTACTGAAATTACTTTCTTGTTCCTCTAATAGAAAGAAAAGGTTCTGATTATTTTTTTTTATTTTTATTTTTTTTTTTTTGTTGGAACTCAATGGAAAGGATTATGTTAAATGCTTGCCTGCAATAGCAAAGAATTGGATTTGATACTCCAGAAGGTCTCTTCCAGTGCTACATAACTATTCACTGAATGTTGCCTGTACTGAAAAATCTCTCTGCAAACGGGTCAACATCTTTGGACACACAGTTTTCCACATGTCCCATAAGAAAGCCAAATGCAAGCATATTTTTTTTCTAGGTTGTGCTGCACTTATGTTTACACAACAGTGGCCCGACAGCAGATGCATAAGCCTTGCTGGTCATCAGGTTGGATAATATCCTCTTCTCATAGTGCAGAGCAGTTATTCAGAAAATGACTGGAGTTCAGAGGCAAGACTCCTTCCTATTTCATCCCAAAAGATCAAGACCATATTATCCTACACCAGCACTGCAGTCTGTAATATATATATATATATATATATATAAAAAAAAAAAAAAAAAGATAAAATATAAACTGATTGTGCTTATTCTGGTTTGTTACTAGTGCTGATTTTACTTTCCTTTGAGTTTCACCAGATAACTTAACTTTTGTGCTAACCAACAGATCTGCCCATGTGAAGATCTCCTCATCATGTCTTAAAATCAGACACCTTTTCATTGTGATGGGGTATGCCCTATTCCCCCAGGCTTAGCTTACTTTAGAAAAATTGCAATAAAAAATATTCTGGCTTAAATGTGTCCTTGCAGAATGACCCCATTCAACTCTATATTATATTATACACCCTTCCACTTATTTTCTTTTTAACCTAATACTTTACTTCCTTCTTTTCTTTTCTTTTCTTTTCTTTTCTTTTCTTTTCTTTTCTTTTCTTTTCTTTTCTTTTCTTTTCTTTTCTTTTCTTTTCTTTTCTTTTCTTTTCTTTTCTTTTCTTTTCTTTTCTTTTCTTTTCTTTTCTTTTCTTTTCTTTTCTTTTCTTTAAGAAGACATGATTACTTTGGATTGTTCTCAATTTGCAGTGAACCTAGAACAGTAACTATTCTGTAAAAAATAATGAGCTACGTTTGAACCTTCCAGCTTCTAGGCAGCATGAGTATCAGGCCATTCATATACAGAAACTGAAACATTATCTGACATGGAAGATTTGGTTCAGTGTGTATGGCTCCTTCCAAATATTTGTTTCTTTCCCCTTAATGTTTTGTGCTACTAGACTTAATTGAAGAATTATCAGTCTTACCTACTAGAACAAAAATGAAATTTTATGAAACATAAATAGATATTAAAAATATTACTTTCCCTTTCAAATTATAGGGACGTTACAAACAAACAAACAAACAAACAAAACGTTATTCTGATTGTTATTTTTAGTTTCCACCCAAAGATTTTTTATGTCAGCAAAAGGATCTTTTCACTACACTCTTTATGTTGCAGTAAAATGAAAAGATGTAAAAAATTGTATTATCTTATTGCTGCAAAAGCAGTGATCAAAGACTAAATGCCAATGCAACTGTATGCATAAATTGAAACAGAACATACTTTTTTTTTTTCCTTTTTGAGAAAATGCCAAAAAATATTTATTATTGTATGAGTTGTATGAATATGAGTATGATTATTGTATCCTTGAGATGAGTAACAAAGGAAGACAAGAAAAATGGCAAAAAAGGGGTATCAAGGCTGTGACAGACAGCCACTCACAGACGTTTTCCACTGACACTGAGTTCAGGAACACCTCTTCTCAAGCGATTTGAATTGAATGTTAGACTTTGGCGTAGGAGATGAAAACAATTCTCTGATTTCTCTGTTGGCAGTGAAATACGATCTCCCTCACCTTGACTGGAGGTAATAGAATTGGTTTCAGGTGAATCAGGATAGGCGTCAATGAAGTCATAACTGTCTTTTAACTTTACTCCTTAAAATCTGTGTTTTGGAAAGCAGTCATATGAAAAGAGCAAATCCATTCCTGGCCTCCAGGTGTTTCCTACCTTTTAAGTGTTCAGTAGTTCAGCCTTAAAATTAATGTGAAGTTAAGAATAGGAGAAGCACCCTCTTTTATTTATTTTTATATTCTTGCTTGAAAATATAGACTGACAGTTTTTATCTGTTCTGAAATTGTTAGTAATTTACATAATGAAATTTTGGCTACCACTAATAGCTAAAATATTGCTGCAAACCCTCTTTTTATTTATTTATTTTTTAATTTTTTTTAAAAAAGAGAAATTACTTTTCTCTTCAGAATAGACAAAATTTCAGTAAGAAAATTAATCATTTTTGTGAAAGTTCTGAGATGCAGATTTGCAAATTAATTGTTAAAGAAAAATTCAGCAGAAAAAATAAATATTTTTCCCCTAAATAGCAAATATTTTCTTGTGAAAATTTAGAAATACATATCAGACATCTGTCATTCCTGTATCACACCACAGAGTTATACTTTAATTGCTGGTTTTTGACCTTTTTGATTTGCATCAATTTCTGGTGGAAGCACAGGCTTCTTCCAAGTGCCTGGAAGCTTATTTACAATGGAACTGCTTTGCTTAATCACTCACTAGAGATCATTCTGGGTCCTGAACCCAACTGCATTAGCCAATTCACAAGTTCTTGCCTAACAAGCAATTGCAAAGTGTATTAAATTGGGTGGTAGTGTTTTTGGAGGACTAGCCGTGTACGACACGGACAGCAAGACAGATAATGATATTCTCAGTTAGACCTAATCCACATTGTTTTGAATTGGGTATTATTTGGGCTGTATAAGAATACCAGAAGTATCTCAGTGGTCAAGATAGCAATCGCTATGTGTATGGCAAAGAAAGGCAACAATGGGATCTATATTCATTTGAACAAGTCAGCAAGCCTTGATTCTTGATGATTCTCCTTCTATACAAGACAAATATTCTCAAATTTACACTAAAGAATTGAGGACTATGGAGCAAAGGCAAAAGGGCCACTGGTTTTGTACAGTTTTCTCTACTGAACAGAAACCAGTTTTCCATGGACACGTGCATTCTTCTGTGTAAATGCATACATTTATATGCAACTGTCTTGTTGTCTATGCTGGGATTTTTATCATGAATCTCACAATACATGGAATTGTAAATATGAAAGCAGTACCAGTTAAGTCAATGAAGTATCTAACATGTCTAAAGTAAAGCTGAATTTAAACAGTAACCGAGTCAACAAATTCTCTCTTTTTTTTTTTTTAAAGATTACCCAGTCCACTTACTGGAAAGTGACAACCAGTAGGACACAAGTCCACCCTGGGTAAACTTGGTATTTGATATCATTTCTGTTTGTGAAAGTGGGAAAGATTTTTCATGTGGTAAGTAGGTTCAAATATGTTAAATCTGTTTTTATGGTACCAATTCATTAGTATATATACATTACTAAAAGGCTTCTTCTGAAAGGTCTTGGACCACAACAGACAAAAAAAGTATACTCTTGACTCCAAAGCTCAATGTTGGGTGAGTCCTAGCATCTTCAGCATTTTGTGCAAATAAACCCACAGCAGAAAAGGAAATCAATAGACACTTCCACATAATTTCTTTTTCTGTCTTCAATCCTGCCTTCTTCAACATGAAACAATACTTCTAAAACTTCAGTTTTAGACATCAATTCTGTATATTGGCCATATAGAAAACGTATCTAATTCTCTCCTCTTTCTTTTTCCAGTTCTTTGTTGCCTAGTGAAACTACTGCAACAGTTTCAGCTGGACACATATTAGTCAAAAGAGCTTGTGAAGATTTTCTTACAACTATAGGTTTGGGTTCTTTGTTTTAGCAAGGGAAAAAAAATCTAGATCCATTTGATACAATTTATAGGGTCTATAATATAGGGGATATAGGCTATAATATAGGGGAAATAATTTATAGGGGCTCGAACAGTTTTGAAAAGGCATTGTTTTGGGAAATGAGATGTTCAACATGGGCATGATAAAAACATGACAGTTTGCTAGAGGAGAACATGACATATCTGACCACAGAATAGTAAATAGGATTCTACCTCCTTTAAATGCACATTTGTCATTAAACAGGTGTTCTTAAGACAATATCCCACTTCTGGAAATACAGGAAAAAGCTGACAAATTATTCTGAAAGACTGTTATCCTTTCTACTACTCTATATACTCTATGTTAAGGCAGCAGTATATACAGAATCTACTAAAGCTCTCAAGAGAACCTCCCTGAAAGAAGTATACATTTACAATGAATAGGGAATGTGCATAGAGGTCAGAGGCAGGCTCTTCCCAGTGGTGCCCAGGGACAAGGTGCAGTGGGCACAAACTGAAATGCAAGAGGTTCCCTCTGAACATCAGGAAGCACAGGTTGCACAGGTTGTCTGTGGACTCTCTCTCCTTGGAGATCTTCAAAAGATACCTGGACATGAACCTAGGCAGCCTGCCCTAGGTATCCCTGCTTAGGAAGAGGCACTGGACCAGACGACCTCCAGAGGTCCCCAAACATCCCAGCCATCCTCTGCGATTCTGTGTGAATTCT